>NC_064867.1:35205883-35444284 GCF_024139225.1 Suncus etruscus | reverse complement strand
GTGGTTGAAGAATAATATGTCTTTTAATTTGACAAACGAGAGAGAAGAAAGCAAGAAAAAAGAAAGACATTTCAGAGGCCTGTCCTCCCTGGCGGCTTGTGCTCTCTCTCATCATGCTGGTGACTGTCATTCATTCATTTAGAGTAAGGGCGGGTTTAGTCGCGTGGGTGGTTGGATGGTTTTGTGTCTTTTTCACTTAAAGACAGTGAAGCACAGAGTTGACACATTTGTTTCCAGAGAACTGCTGCAGAAAGGTCATTTTTAAAACGGAGCGAGTCAAGTCAACAGGAATAGAAGAAAGTTTAAAAAGAAAAAGAAAGGAAGAAGGAAAAGTAGAGTAGCAGCCCACTGATGGAAACAATCATATCTCCTACAAAATCAACAAGAGGAGAGATAGCAGGAGGGTCCTGAAGCTCTCCTCGCGAGCTGTCCACTTTGTACATTGGTGTGGTGTGTTTTAATAGGGACCCAAAAAAAAAAGGTAGCCTTTCCCAAAAAATGAAAAACGGAGCTTCCAACACCCACACACAAACCAGCCAGCGGTCCAAGAGGTGAGAGAGAGCAAGCCTGAGGTGTGTGGAAAGGGAAACCAACCAACCTCTCGGGCCTAGACTAGGCAGACATTCAGCCTAGTTGTGCAACCGAGCAAATCACAGCACACCCCAAGCTAGGATACACCATTTCTGGCCGCCTGGGCTGGCACCCAGGGAGGGCCTGGAGGCCGGGGGAATTTTGTTTTATTTCTTGAATGTCTTCATTTTTGACAAACAGGGAGAGATTGAAACGCATAAACCCTGGAAGGATATTCTGTAATATTAGTTGATAGTGGTGTCATCATGGCTCAACAGGTAAGATTTCTGGAATGCAGAGTCTGGCTTTTGCAAAGGAAGCCCCCTTCCCATAGCCCTGAAGAAAACTTGTAAAATATTGGATCCTAAGTCCTATTAGTGAGATGGCCCTGGTGAGCCAGAAATCAAGTCTGCTCGCTTAAGTCCGTAAGCCTCCTGCTATTTATTTCTTTGGTCGCGAAGCAGCCTGCTCCCGAACAAGCCCCCCCGAGCAACCTAGGCACTCAGGAGGACCAAGCTTTCTCCAACTCTACAGCTTTCTGCATTTCTTGGAAGCTACTTTCACATTTCTCTGAACTTACTTGAGGATTTTTGAGGGACCAGAATCCCCTCAAAAACCTAAATCCGGGGCCGGGCGGTGGCGCAAGAGGTAAGGTGCCTGCCTTGCCTGTGCTAGCCTTGGACGGACCACAGTTCGATCCCCCGGCGTCCCATATGGTCCCCCAAGCCAGGAGCAACTTCTGAGCACATAGCCAGGAGTAACCCCTGAGCGTTACCGGTGTGGCCCAAAAACCAAAAAAAAAAAAAAAAAAAGAAATATACAACCAGGGCCAGAGAGATAACATGGACATAAAGCAGTTGCCTTGAATGCATTGAACCCCAGCATCCCATATGGCCCCCTGAGCCCACCAGGAGTGATTTCTGAGCCTAGAACCGGGAGTAACCCTTGAGTGCTGCAGGGTGTGACCCCAAAACCCCCACCAAAAATGAAAAGAAATATGCAACCAATAGAGGGGTAGGGGATGGAACCTGGGAACACTAGTGAAAGTTCACACTTAGTGATATGATCGATGCTGGAACACTGCATGTCTCAAGTTCAGCTCTGAATAACTACAAGTGCCTTAAAATTTTTATTTTTATTATTTTGACCACTTCCCCAGGACCTGTCTGCAAAAGGGTACATTTCTTTGGGACCAGTGTGACTATTAAAATGAGTAAATAGGGGCTGGAGAGATAAGATGGAGGTAGGGCATTTGTCTTGCATGCAAAAGGATGGTGGTTCGGCACCCATATGGTCCCCTGAGCCTGTGAGAGCCATTTCTGAGTGGAGAGCTAAGAGTAATCCCTGAGCAATGCAGGGTGTGACCCAAAGAAACCCCAAAAATCAGTGCTGGGGATCAAACGTGTTCGTCACGTTTTCATTTTGGGGAATTACACATTGCCTGGCTCGGTGCTTGGGAGACTATCTGGGGTGTCAGGAATCAATCCAGGCTAGGGACATGCAAGGGGAAGGTCCTTCCAGCTGTCCTCCCTCGAGCCTGCAAGGGGTTGGGCCATGGATGCAGTGTTAGCCAGAGAAACAGAGGTCCCCTAATGTGGGCCACTAGAACTTAGACAGCTGAGGCTTTGTCCTCTAGAGGTCGGTGGGAACTTTTAGAGCAGAACCTTGGGGTCAGTGAGCCACCTCTTATCCGGCGCCCCCTTATCCACAGTTAGTTGAAATTCAGGCCTGGCATTTTATGTACAACCTGGCCTGATTTTCCTTTCTCCCTCCTTTCTTCCTTGCTTCCGTGCTCCACCCTCCCTCCGTCCTCCCATCCTTTCTTCCTTTCCTCCCGCCCACTGTGCTATCCACTCTGAGTCCTCGGACTATTTTCTTAGTCTTAGCCACGGTGCTTTATCAAACACCAACCAGGGAATCTCAGAAGCTGTTTGGAATCACTATTCTGTCCTGCCAGTTTTTCTTTTTCTCTTTGTGGTTTTTGGGACACACCTGCTGATGGTCCCCCGAGCCTGGAGCAATTCTGAGTTCAGAGCCAGGAGTAACCCCTAAAACTCCTGAAAGCTGGCTGCCAGAGTACTGGAAAAATGGTTGGCTGCCCTGTTGTTCTTCCTGCCTCTCCCTTTCCTATGGTCCTCTCTGACTGCCCCCCACTCCCCACTTTGCCTTATCCTCCACTCTCTCCTCTCTCCTTCTCTCTCCCCCTCTTCACCCTCTCTCCACCTCCCTCTTTCTCTCTCCCCCTCCCTCTCCCTCTCCCCCTATCTCCCCTCTCCCCTTTCCCTCTCTCACTCTCTCTCCGTCTCTCCCTCTCTTTCTCTCCCTCTCCCCTTTCTCTCTCTCTCTCTCCTCCCTCCCTCCCCTGGCCAAGGGGTTGGCTGTAAGACTCGTGGCTACTCTACTTTGTATTTTCCCTATTAAACTCGACCTATGGAAAAACCTTTCTTTGTCAGAGTCATGCGTACCTGGCAGTGAGCTTTGGCACCAGAGCTCAGAACTGGACTGGCTGCATGCAAACCAAGTGCAGTATGTATTGTCCTATTGTTCCAGCCCCGAGTTTTGATCCCTTATACTAATGGCCCCTTGGCACCTCAAGAACAACACACTCCCACAACTGATGAGAAGCAGGAATAGCCACAAAACAAAAGGGTGTGTGCCCAAAACAAAAAAAAATTAAGAGGTGTGTGTGTAGGGGGTGGTCCATACTTACTCCCAATGGCGTCTGGGACCATATGGCTTGCCTGGGATCAAATCCAGGTCAGGCAATGCGAGGCAAGTGCCATACCTGTTTATTGCTCTGGCCCAATATAATTTTTTTTGTTTCTGGGCTAAACCAGCACTGTTCAGGGTTTACTTCTTGCTTGCACTCCTGGTGGTACACAGAGGTCCATACTGGAAACTGGGGATCAAACCTGTGTTGCCTGTGTGCAAGGCAAACACCCTATCCACTGTACTATAACTCTAGCCCCCAATAATAATTTTAAAAGCCCCCCCCGATTGTTTGGTTTTTGGGTCACACCCAGCAGCACTCGGGGGTCAATCCTGGCTCTACACTCAGAAATCGCTCCTGGCAGGCTCAAGGACCATATGAGATGCCGGGATTTGAACCACCAACCTTCTGCATGCAAGGCAAAGGCCTTACCTCCATGCTATTTCTCCGGCCCTAAATAGACCTTTCATAGCAGAACTTATGTATGAGCACCAGTCTCTTAATTTCTTTGCATAAATCACAAATCAATGTCATTTAAAACTAGAATAATGAGGCCATTTAAAGGGAAAAATAAAACAACAAGAAATAGCTAGAGCTTCAAATGATTTATTTGTGAAAGTAGTACAGCACAAATCTAAATTTTAGAATAAAAAAAGCAGAATTTCAAAACTTGCAATTAGCTTGCAGGTCCAGAATGCTGACTGGTCATAGGTGCACTGAGGAAAAGCCAAAATGGAATCTGGGCCTGGGTTAGTTGCATCTCACTATGACCTAAGACATTCACTTAAATCGAAATGATACCCCACGATAAGGACAGTATAAGTCATTTCTCCTAAGAAAGGGAGAAGTACGCAGCACTTCACATGATTTAATACAAACCCTCAGTAACACCAAAATAAAAGATGCTTCCTTTGAAAACAGAAGGACAGCTAGTAGCTGCGAATACAAGGACACAGGCTATGAACTGGCACTGAAAGGGACTGGGAGGACTGAGTGACAGTAAGAGAGTGTGTGAGTGAGACTGAGTGAGTGAGAGAGTGTCTATTAAATCAAGAGTTGTCGCTGTCATTCCTACTTGGTTTCTCTTCTCTGGCATTTGCCTCATCACCTTCACCATCCCAAGGGTAGGTACTAGGAGGCCTCCATGTTGTGTTCGTGTGTGTGTGTGTGTGGTCTAATCAGGCATCGTCACTGTGATCACTACTTGGCTCTTTTGCTTCGGCACTGGCTTCATCATCTTCATTATCCTAAGGGGTAAAAACAATCAATGAGTTATTGGCTTTGAAAACACAGTCAGCTGTGTTTACAGCTTAACTCCTAGCCCAGTGCTCAGGAAGCTGCTTGTGATGCAAATGTCCTCTACTGTGCTCTTTCTCGGGCCCCTGATCTTTTCTATTCATCACCCCTGGCAGTGCTTAGGGGGTGCTTCCCAGTGCAGGGATGGATGGCTCTGGGATCCAAACTGCCTCGAGTTAAACCCAGCTGGAGCGTGCAGCACAAGCTAGTCATGACTCAGCAGACCCAAGGGGCTATTCTCCTATTGAAAATTGTCCTTGGGGCCCGGAGAGATAGCACAGCGGCGTTTGCCTTGCAAGCAGCCGATCCAGGACCAAAGGTGGTTGGTTCGAACCCCGGTGTCCCATAGGGTCCGCCGTGCCTGCCAGGAGCTATTTCTGAGAAGACAGCCAGGAGTAACCCCAGAGCATTGCCGGGTGTGGCCCAGAAACCAAAAAAAAAAAAAAAAAGCAAAAAAACTTGTCCTCGGAATACCAGAAAGAGCGGGTGGCAGGCGTTTGCCTTGCATGCAGAAGGACGGTGTTTGAATCCCAGCATCTCATAGGTTCCCCCCCAGAAGGCCAGAGGCGATTTGTGCGCAGAGACCATGTGGAACCCCTGAGCATCCCCAGGCATGGTCCAATAGGGAATGGCCGCTATTTACCCCGTTGTTGCAGGGGGCTGGCGCGGGGTCCAAAAGGGCTTCGGGGTTCAAGGGGGAAGCGGGATCCAAAGGGGCTTCAGGGTTCAAGGGGGGAGCGGGGTCCAAATGGGCTTCGGGATCCAAGGGTGGAGCGGGGTCCAAAGGCGCTGGGGCCAAGGCGCCCCGTCCACTGCCTCTCCCTCGCCCTCGCCCTCGTCCCCTGCTGCGATGCCCTGGAAGGAAGACAAGCTAGTCTAGTAAGCAAAGAAAGTTTCCCAGACCCAAGGGTCTTTCTCTCCTATGAAATTGTTGTGCGGGTCCGGAGAGAAAGCCTGGCGGTAAGGCGTTTGCCTTGCATGCAGAAGGACGGTGTTTGAATCCGCCATCCCATAGGGACCTTCCCCCCCCTCCCGCAGCAGGCCATGGGTGACCTGTGAGGGACCAGGAGGAACACCTGAGCGCACCCGAGTGGCCCAAAAGCAAATGACCGCTTACCGCCTTGGGCCCTTTGCGGGGCCTCGGGCCTTAAAGGCGAACGGTCTCTAAGCGCTCCTGCCTCCGTTGCTGTCATTTCGGCCGCCACGAATTGTACCACCTCCGCCGCGAATTGTCCCACCTTCACCACCAATTGTCCCACCAGGCGCCGCCACTGGTCCTGCTGCTGGTAGCGCCTGTCACTGCCCAAAACCCAAAATCAGAAAGACTATTTTGGTCAGCCGACCCAGGTGGCTGACTAAGGAATCCTGCGCTGAACCCCGCGTCTCAGAAGGCCCCTGCTGCCTTAACAGAAACCATGTTTCCCCATGTTGGTGTGCAGAACAGAGGGGAGGCCGCTCTGGACCCAGCCCGTACCGAAGCCCCTATGGTCCGGCAGAGAGCCCATCCCGAAGGTGGCAGGGTGAGGGCAGAGATGCACAGAGCAGTCGAGGCCTTTCAAGGACGCAGCCAGTCCAACTCAGTCCCCAGCATGCAGGTCTCCCCACATGGCCTACACAGCCCTACCTCCCTTCCAGCTCTTCAGCAGGCTCACCCAACGTGGCGTGGACGTCCACCGTTGTCCTCCATCTCCATCTCCAGGCTTTGCCTGCCTTCCAACTCTCCGTCTTTTAAACCCCCCCCCCATCCCAGGTGTGGGGAGTTCTGATCATTCATTCAGGTGGTATCAGTTCAGGTGGGGAGGGGTTACAGCGATAGAAGAGGCAGACACTTGGGCACTCGCACCTGGATAACTGAGGACTTCCAAACTCTAAAGCATATTTCCCCAGAATTGCGCAAACGTATATTAAAATTAGATACAGAATTTTCTGTTTGCAGTAAGGCACCTGTGGCCAACCTGAGACCCAACTGTTTCGCTTCACACTCAGGGGAGTGCTCTTGGCCTGGCATTGTAAAACGCCCGCAGGCCAGCCCGGACAAAACAAGTTGCTCCCCGGAGCTTACAGCTTACAGCTTGTCTTTGAACCTTTCCCAAAAGGCCCATTTTGACATCTAACACGATCCTATGTAGCCTGATTTGGGGGACCTGGTTAGGGGCGGCTGGGGCCCTCGGGGACACTCAGCCAACTCCCCAAATCCTCCAGGACAATCGCCTGTCACCACACACATCCCCTTGGGCCCAAGTCAGGGGCTAATGTACCCATGGCCTCCCGCCTGGGCTCTGTCCCTTTCTCCCCTGGGGAAGACTTTGGGTTTGTTTGTTTTGGGGTTTCACTGGGTGCAAACATTGATCACTCACCGTCCTTTCTCATGGGGGGAGGATCGTTGGCCATAGGCTGTGGCCTGATCCTTCTCGGTCTTCAGCCGGCGGAGGCTGGGGTAGAGTTGCGGATTTGGGGGCCATGGGACTGCTGACGACACCCCCGTGGCCACCTCGGATACGGGAGTCACCGCCTCTGCCTGTTTTTCATCCTCCTCCTTAGTCCGTATGCTGGTGCTGTGGCCCAAAAACAAAAACATAAACAAAACAAACAAAAAGCAATTGTTCTCCAGTAGGACGTTTGCTTTCCAAACAGTAAACCCAGGTTGTTGACTAAGGTGGTTGGCTCGGTTTCCGCATCCCATATGGTCCCCCAACCCAGGACAGATGTCTGAGCACAGAGCCAGGAGGAACCCCTGATGTCACAAGGTAGGACCCCCCACAAAATGAAAATTTTCACAATTCCAATTACCATTAAAACCTAAAAAAATGAACTAATCCTCTCGCTAGAAATTACCATCTAGCAATAGAGGTGCTCACCAAGAAAATATGAATTTACCGGCCAGAGAGATAGCATGGAGGTAAGGCATTTGCCTCTCATGCAGAAGTTCAGTGGTTCGAATCCCGGCATCCCATATGGTCCCCTGAGCCTGCCAGGAGCCAGGAGCAACTTCTGAGCATAGAGCCAGGTGTGACCCAAAAAACAAAATATATATATATATATATATACATATATATATATATAAATATATGAATTTAAAAGCTTTTGTTTGGCTTTTTTTCTTACAAAGGGAGAAAGAAGCCAAGTAGCTTTGGGCCATGAGTGCTACCCCAAAACAAACAGGTTGGGGGTAGGCAAAAAACAAGGGGTGAGGATGCAGATCTGAGAACCAAAACAGGCATACCCCAGTTGTTCCCAGCAACCCCACTTGGGTTTAGAAAGCACAGGCAGTCTCTCACTAAAGGATAAAATAAAAATAGGTATACCTCACCTGTAGCCCTAACTTTGGGGCACTGGTTTGTTGTTTTTATTGGTTTGGGGGGCCCACAAGCAGGCGCTCAGGGGTTAATCTAGGCTCCGCACCACAGGCTCAATAAGTGACCATATAGGGTGTCTGAACTCGAACCCTGGTTCGGCAGCTTGCAAGGCAAACACCCTCCTCATTCAGCCCTGCTCATAGCGCTCTCTTAGGCTCAGGCCCTTCGATCCCCCCAAACTTGCAATAACTGGAAGGCATCAAGAGATCAAATAGCGGAGAGATAGCACAGCGGCATTTGCCTTGCAAGCAGCCGATCCAGGACCAAAGGTGGTTGGTTCGAAATCTGCGTGTACCTGGGTTAGCTTTTTCACCAAGTTTAGCTGACCCCTTAGTGTGAGCATCCCGAAGGAAGGGGAGCTGGGGGAGGTTGGAAAAACACTTTGAATTGAATGCAGAAACCGGACACTCTTGGGGCTCCCAAGCCCGAATCAGAACCAGAACAAGCAGGGGCGACTCAAAAAAGGAACCTCGGGCCGGGCGGTGGCGCTGGAGGTAAGGTGCCTGCCTTGCCTGCGCTAGCCTAGGACGGACCGCGGTTCGATCCCCCGGCGTCCCATATGGTCCCCCAAGAAGCCAGGAGCAACTTCTGAGCGCATAGCCAGGAGTAACCCCTGAGCGGCACAGGGTGTGGCCAAAAAAAAAAAAAAAAAAAAAAAAAGGAACCTCAAGAGCCACGCATGCAGACACAGGGCGAACCTTCAACCTCAACCTCCCACATCCCCAAATACCGTCCCTTGACTCCACGCAAATATCCCCTTCCCCCCAAAATAACCTAAATCCATGCACAAGCGGTGATCAGCACAGACCCATGGAGCCTGTCTCCTGCTGGGGAGACTTGGCACGGATGAGTCGCTGCATAAAGGTGCACAATAGGGCACCGGGTGTCGAGCAGATGAGCTGGCTATACAGCTCTTGGGGCGCATGGGCCAGACAAGAGGTGCATTCACCTGTGGGTGCTGGGCAGTGGAAGCACGCACATCTATCACGGACACATGGAACCAAGCACACACACACAAAGTGGGGCCAAGAGCACTCCAAGCCTCGGGGCCCGTCCCCAAGCCCAGCCCAGCCTGTGTGTCTAGAGAGTTTGGAGAGCCTGGAGCACGCGCGCCACATCGTCCAGGGGGGACACACAGAGGGCAAGGCTTGGGGGACCCTCGACTCACCTCGTCATTGTGGTGCTGGCAGATCTAGGTGCTCAGGGAAGAAGGCCAGGTCCGCAGCCTAGGCCTGCAGCACTGCCTTCTGCTCACACAAGGGGCAGTGCAGCTTGAGGGTGCTATTATGTTACTGATCCTAACCTAATCAATAAATGTGCCCTACCCTAGGGTGTGACCTGGCATTTGCTCCCTCACTAGGGTGGTACCTGATTCTGCTCCCACCCTAGGGTGGTACCCTAGGGTGGTGCCTTACCTCCATGCCATATCTCTAGCCCTGCCAGGAGTTATTTCTGAGTGCAGGGCATAGAACCAGTAGTAACATCCACCCCCCAGCACTGTTGGATGTGGTCCAAGAACTTGAAAAAGAATACAGTTTTGTGGGGGCAGAATGATAGTACAGCAAGAAAGGCACACACACGTACACACATTCACACTCTCACACACACACATACACACACACGCTGACCAGGGTTCTATCTCTGTCACCATCACATATGGTCCCCAAGCAAGCCAGGAGTAATTCTTGAGTACAGAGTAACCCTTGAACACTGCCTGGTGTGACTCCTCCAAGAGAAAATAGTTTTGTTTTGGTTTTAGGGTCACACCCGGCAGTGCTCAGGGGTTACTCCTGGCTCTATGTTCAGAAATTGCTCCTGGCAGGTTCAGGTCCCTTGAACCCCATTTGGGGTGATCCCTGAGCATTTCTGGGTAAGGCCCCAACATACCCCCACCCCAAAATGAAATGAAAGTACAGCTTGTAAGGCTTTTGTCTTGCATAAGTCCAACCTGATTTTGATCCCTGACATTCCAAAATGTCCCCTGAGCCTCCAGTAGTGAGCCCCAAGCACAGAGCCAGGGGTCAGCTCTAATAACAACCAGATGTGTCCAAAAAAAGCAACAACAAAACAAAATGGGGCCCGGAGAGATAGCACAGTGGCGTTTGCCTGGCAAGCAGCCTAATGTGGTTGGTGTGAATCCCGGTGTCCCATAGGATCTCCCGTGCCTCCCAAGAGTTATTTCTGAGCAGACAGCCAGGAGTAACCCCTGAGCACCACCAGGTTTAGCCCAAAAACCAAAAACAAAAACAAAAACAAAAAAATGCACTATTGTCTCTTAAATTTGCCCTAGACCTTCTGCTAATAGCTCTCAACTGATATCCTCTGTCAGAGTAACAAGTTCCATGTTATTCATTGAGCATTCTCATGAGGCTCTTTCCTGACCTCTTCTGACCTGTTTAATCTCTTGTATGAGCACTGTTGTGTATGTAAACATTTCATGGGATTATTATGTAACTGACCCTACTCTGATCAGTGATTTTGCCCTACTCTAGGGTGGGAGCAGAATGCCAGGTCACACACTAGGGTAGGGCACAATCACTGACCACGGTAGTGTCAGTAACATAATAATGCCATCGAAATGTTTATATACACAACAAGCATAGGAATGACATTTTCAATTCCTTCCCTCATAGCTTCAAGAGAAGAACACAGCTTTATCCATCTATGTATCACACACTGGCCATGGCAGCTAATCTATTTCAGATACTGATGTGAATGATTGCCGATCAAATGAGATGAGACTTATAAAACTTATTGTTAAAATTTGCCTAAAATACACTGTAAAATTTATATGAAATATAAATATATATATATTTTGTTTTTGTTTTTTTGTTTTTGGCTCACACCCGGCAGTGCTCAGGGGTTACTCCTGGCTGTCTGCTCAAAAATAGCTCCTGGCAGGCACGGGGGAACATATGGGACACCGGGATTCGAACCAACCACCTTTGGTCCTGGATCGGCTGCTTGCAAGGCAAATGCCGCTGTGCTATCTCTCCGGGCCCCATATAAATATATTTTGGGGTCTGTGTCTAAGGCTTATTTCTGACTCACTCTTCACTCAGGTATCACTCTTGGAAGGAGTCAAGGGACCTTAAGTGACTCTAAGAATTAAGTTTGTCAGCTCTGTGTCCTATTTGACTATTTGCTGTACTATCTCCCAGCCCTAGAAATATATATTAAGGGGGCCGGTGCAATTGCACAGTGGTAGGGTGTTTGCTTTGCACACAGTCGACCTGAGATGAAGTAGGTTTGATCCCCAGCCCCCTCTCTTCTCCCTCTGCTACTTTCCTTGTCACAATACTTAACTCATCGTGTATTACGATTTCCCAAGCTTACTAGAAGGGATTTCTGAGTGCAGAGCCAGGAAAAATCTCTGAGTATTACTGGGTGTGGCTTTTCTATATATATAACCAGGAGACTGAAATGCAGATAAAATGAGCATAAAGAAATTTGAGTAAGAGTTGAAGCTAGTGATGGGTATGTATAGGACCAGGATACTCTGCTCTTTATGTAATTAAATTTTTTTCATTAAAAGAGAAAAAATGAGGCCTGAGGGATAGGATGGAGGTAGGGCATTCGCCTTGCATGAAGAATCACAGTGGTTTGAGTCCTGGCATCCTATGTGCTCCCCAGAGTCTGCCAGGAGCGATATCTGAGTGTAGAGGCAGGAGTGACCCCTGAGCACCGCCTGATATGACTCCAAAACAAAAAAATTAAATTTAAAATAAAAGAAGAAAGGAGGGCCGGAGAGATAGCGTGTAGGTAGGGCATTTGCCTTGCATGCGGAAGGACTGTTTTTCAAATCCTGGCATCTCATATGGTCCCCTGAGCTGCCTGGAGCAATTTCTTTTTTATCTTTTTTTGTTTAGGAGTGATTTCTGAACGTAGAGTCAGGAGTAACTCCTGAGTTCTGCCGGGTCTGATTCAAAAATAAAAAAAAGCGAGAGAAGAAAATCTTGCTTATATTCTAATAGTTGTTGAAGCAATTATGAAATGAACATTGATAAATAAAATTTTACTCTGGTGCGAGGATAGCAAATCTGGGAGAGATTTTCTTGTTTTCTATAGCCAGTATACTAATTTTACATATTTTGATATATATATTTCTCCAATTGTGTTCTGTTTATGCAGTGCAAAATAACTGAAATTAAGTGATAATATACACAATTTTCTTTTATATGTTATAAATATAAAACATTCATTGATATACAATTCTGAAATAGTCACATTCAGGTTCATCTGTTTAAAAATTAAGACATAGCAAAAAAACTTTAAAAAAGGCGCTGGAGAGATAGCAAGGAGGTAAAGCGTTTGCCTTGCAAAAATATTCATTGGTTCCAATTCCAGCATCCAATATGGTCTTCTGAGCCTGCCAGCAGTGATTTCTCCGTGTGGAACCATGAGTAACTCCTGAGCGCTGTGGGTGTGGCCAAAAAAACACCTCAAAATATAAAATAAAAAATTAAGACATAAAACCAGGGGCTGGAGAGGTGGCTCAAGTTGTAGGGAACTTGCATTGCACGCACTAACCTAAGTGGGACCACGCCACAATCCCCTGATGTCCTTGTGGTCTCCCAAGCCAGGACCGATTTATAGAATATAGCCAGGACTAACACCCAAATATTACAGAGTATGGGCCAAAGCACAAACAAACAAACCAAAAAAATCAGGAACTATTCTTTGTTTTTTATATTGTTTTCAGTTTATAACCAGAGGACTCTTAACTTTCTTCTTTCTCCTTCCTTCCTTCCTTCCTTCCTTCCTTCCTTCCTTCCTTCCTTCCTTCCTTCCTTCCTTCCTTCCTTCCTTCCTTCCTTCCTTCCTTCCTTCCTTCCTTCCTTCCTTCCTTCCTTCCTTCCTTCCCTCCCCTCCTCTCCCCTTCCCTTCCTTTCCCTTCCCTTCCCTTCCCTCTTCCAAAAAAGAGGGCCAGGAGATAGTAGAATGCTTAAGGCATTCACCTGTCTTGCATCCTGCTGATCTAGATTCACATTTCCAGGATCCCCTAAGCACCACCAGGGACGATTTCTGAATTCAGTCCCCAGTGATGTGCTCAAAACAGCCAAAAAAGAAAAAAGAAAAGACAAGGAACTATTTATAGATGTCTAAGATTAGGAAGTTGAGGACCATCAGAATCAGGAAATAGGGCACATGAATCCAAAGAAAGTGTTTTTTGTGGGGCTGGGGCGATAGAATAGCATTTGCCTTGCAAGCAACTGACCTGGGTTTGATCCCAAGCAACCCTTATGGAACCATATCCAATATCCCATCTCATATGGTCCCCTGAGCCTTCCAGGAGTAATTTGTAAGTGCAAAGCCAAGAGTAACTCCTGAGTACTATTGGGTCTGTGTGTCCCCCCCCAAAAAAACCAAGTATTTTTTGTGAACACTTGGTTGATAGCTCAAAGCACCAAACTCATTTTTATTTTAACCTAACATGTGTTTTTCAAGCAAAAGGCTCCAAGTTCAATCCCCAGCTCTGTAGCTGGGGGATCCCTGAGCTGTAAATAGTCCAGATGGCTGCGTATGATACAAACCCAAGAAAATGTTTCTATGTCTGTAGAAGAAAATTGATGAGCCTACATGCATTGTAATTATTTTCTTCCAAGAAGGATCTGTGACAAAGGTATCGCATGGGCTTAATAATAGAAGCAGTCTATGAAAGACACTTTAACATGTGAGGATGTGGCAGCTAATGAGAAAGTGACCTCTTTACGGTTCCAAACGTGACCTCATTTTGTCCTGGGGCAGTTCAAGTGTAGCTGGCAGAGCTAAAGAACCGGGAATCATGGGAGCACGCCCACTAGGAGGCTGTTGTAGTAGTTATGTGTATGTATATTCCTGATCTTATTCACATGTAATAATATTTATGCATTAAAAACAAATGAATTCATCCCTTTATGTCATGGTTAGACCTCTAGGGCATGAAGTGAAAGAAGTCTGACAGAAAAAGAAATATCTTTTTTTTTTTTTTTTTGGTTTTTGGGCCACACCCATTTGACGCTCAGGGGTTACTCCTGGCTATGAGCTCAGAAATCGCCCCTGGCTTGGGGAGACCATATGGGACGCCGGGGGATCGAACCGAGGTCCGTCCTACGCTAGCGCTTGTAAGGCAGACACCTTACCTCTAGCGCCACCTTCCCGGCCCCGAAAAAGAAATATCTTATGTCTTACTTGGGTGTAGAGCTTAAAAGAGTGACAACAGCAAATAATAATAATAATAATAATAATAGCCCCATATAGATAGCACAGCAGCGTTTGCCTAGCAAGCAGCCGATCCAGGACCAAAGATGGTTGGTTTGAATCCCGGTGTCCTATATGGTCCCCTGTGCCTGTCAGGAGCTATTTCTGAGCAGACAGCCAGGAGTAACCCCTGAGCACCACCGGGTGTGGCCCAAAAACCAAAATAATAATAATAATAATAATAACAATAATAATAATAATAATAATAATAATAATTTCAGAGATCCAGAAAACAGGTGGTTGGTTAGTAAAAGAGGAGGGAAGGAGATTGGAAAAATAGATAAGGGAAATCAAAAGGTACAAAATCCAGTTATAAAATAAATAAATCTTGGACTATAAAATGTGATATTTATGGGGCCGGAGAGATAGCATGGAGGTAAAGCGTTTGCCTTGCATGCAGCAGGTCGGTGGTTCAAATCCCAGCATCCCATATGGTCCCCTGAGTTTGCCAGGAGCAACTTCTGAGCATAGAGCCAGGAGTAACCACTGAGCATGGCCGGATGTGACGTAAAAAAGTGATATCTAGTTATTTTGTGATTTGTATTTGAATGCTACTAAGAGAAATCTAAAAAGTTCCTATCACGGAACTTCGGGGAAAACTCCTATCTCTGTCTGCCTGAAACTGTGCTTCTGAACTTCCGAAGGTTTCCTCAGGGGCCTAGGGAGCGCACCCCCAAAAACACTGCATTCTGAAGCTGGTGAGTGCCTGCATTGTGGGGCCGCGGAATCGCTTTGCCCTGCCCTGCCTTTGTTCACTCTGAGGACTTCGGGGAAAACTCCTATCTCTGTCTGCCTGAAACTGTGCTTCTGAACTTCCGAAGGTTTCCTCAGGGGCCTAGGGAGCGCACCCCCAAAAACACTGCATTTTGAAGCTGGTGAGTGCCTGCATTGTGGGGCCGCGGAATCGCTTTGCCCTGCCCTGCCTTTGTTCATTCTGAGGACTTCGGGGAAAACTCCTATCTCTGTCTGCCTGAAACTGTGCTTCTGGACTTCCGAAGGTTTCCTCAGGGGCCTAGGGAGCGCACCCCCAAAAACACTGCATTTTGAAGCTGGTGAGTGCCTGCATTGTGGGGCCGCGGAATCGCTTTGCCCTGCCCTGCCTTTGTTCACTCTGAGGACTTCGGGGAAAACTCCTATCTCTGTCTGCCTGAAACTGTGCTTCTGAACTTCCGAAGGTTTCCTCAGGGGCCTAGGGAGCGCACCCCCAAAAACACTGCATTCTGAAGCTGGTGAGTGCCTGCATTGTGGGGCCGCGGAATCGCTTTGCCCTGCCCTGCCTTTGTTTACTCTGAGGACTTCGGGGAAAACTCCTATCTCTGTCTGCCTGAAACTGTGCTTCTGAACTTCCGAAGGTTTCCTCAGGGGCCTAGGGAGCGCACCCCCAAACACTGCATTTTGAAGCTGGTGAGTGCCTGCATTGTGGGGCCGCGGAATCGCTTTGCCCTGCCCTGCCTTTGTTCACTCTGAGGACTTCGGGGAAAACTCCTATCTCTGTCTGCCTGAAACTGTGCTTCTGGACTTCCGAAGGTTTCCTCAGGGGCCTAGGGAGCGCACCCCCAAAAACACTGCATTTTGAAGCTGGTGAGTGCCTGCATTGTGGGGCCGCGGAATCGCTTTGCCCTGCCCTGCCTTTGTTCACTCTGAGGACTTCGGGGAAAACTCCTATCTCTGTCTGCCTGAAACTGTGCTTCTGAACTTCCGAAGGTTTCCTCAGGGGCCTAGGGAGCGCACCCCCAAAAACACTGCATTTTGAAGCTGGTGAGTGCCTGCATTGTGGGGCCGCGGAATTGCTTTGCCCTGCCCTGCCTTTGTTTACTCTGAGGACTTCGGGGAAAACTCCTATCTCTGTCTGCCTGAAACTGTGCTTCTGAACTTCCGAAGGTTTCCTCAGGGGCCTAGGGAGCGCACCCCCAAAAAACTGCATTTTGAATTTGCAGATGACATGATACTCTACTTAGAAAACCCTAAAGACTCTACCAAAAAGCTTCTAGAAATAATAGGTTCATATAGCAAGGTGGCAGGCTACAAAATCAACCTACAGAAATCAATGGCCTTTTTATACACCAATAATAATAGGGAGGAGATGGAAGTCAGGAAAGCAATCCCATTCACAATAGTGCCACACAAACTCAAATATCTTGGAGTCAACTTGACCAAAGACGTGAAGGACCTATACAAAGAAAACTATAAAGCCCTGCTCCAAGAAATAAGAGAGGACACACGGAAATGGAAACACTTACCCTGCTCATGGCTTGGCAGGATTAACATCATTAAAATGGCAATACTCCCCAAAGCATTATACAGATTTAATGCGATCCCCTTAAAAATACCCATGACATTCTTCAAAGAAGTGGATCAAACACTTATGAAGTTCATCTGGAACAATAAACATCCTCGAATAGCTAAAGAACTCCTAGGGAAAAGGAAAATGGGAGGCATTACTTTCCCCAACTTTAAACTGTACTACAAAGCAATAGTTATTAAAACAGCATGGTATTGGAATAAAGACAGACCCTCGGATCAGTGGAATAGGCTTGAGTTCTCAGAGAACATTCCCCAGGCATACAATTACCTAATTTTTGACAAAGGAGCAAGAAATCCTAAGTGGAGCAGAGAAAATCTCTTCAACAAGTGGTGCTGGCAGAACTGGTTAGCGTCTTGCAAAAAAGCGAACATAGACCCCCAGTTAACATCATGTACGAAGGTAAAATCCAAATGGATTAAAGACCTTGATATCAGACCAGATACCATAAGGTATATAGAACAACATGTCGGTAAAACACTCCATGACATTGAGACTAAAGGTATCTTCAAGGAGGAAACTGCACTTTCCAAACAAGTGGAAGCAGAGATTAACAGATGGGAATACATTAAACTGAAAAGCTTCTGCACCTCAAAAGAAATAGTGCCCAGGATACAAGAGTCACCCACTGAGTGGGAGAAACTATTCACCCAACATCCTTCAGATAAGGGGCTAATATCCAAAATATACAGGGCACTGACAGAACTTTACAAAAAAAAAACATCTAATCCCATCAAAAAATGGGGAGAAGAAATGAACAGACACTTTGATAAAAAAGAAATACAAATGGCCAAAAGACACATGAAAAAATGCTCCTCGTCACTAATCATCAGAGAGATGCAAATCAAAACAACGATGAGATACCACCTCACAGCACAGAGATTGGCGCACATCACAAAGAATGAGAACAATCAGTGCTGGCGGGGATGTGGAGAGAAAGGAACTCTTATCCACTGCTGGTGGGAATGCCGTCTAGTACAGCCTCTATGGAAAGCGATATGGAGGTTTCTTCAAAAACTGGAAATTGAGCTCCCATTTGACCCAGCTATTCCACTCCTAGGGATATACCCTAGGAGCACAAGAATACAATACAAAAACCCCTTCCTCACACCTATATTTATTGCAGCACTATTCACAATAGCCAGGCTCTGGAAACAACCAAGATGCCCTTCAACAGACGAATGGCTAAAGAAATTGTGGTACATATACACAATGGAATATTATGCAGCCGTCAGGAGAGATGAAGTCATGAAATTTTCCTATACATGGATGTACATGGAATCTATCATGCTCAGTGAAATAAGTCAGAGGGAGAGAGAGACGCAGAATAGTCTCACTCATCTATGGGTCTTAAGAAAAATAAAAGTCATTTTTGTAACAATCCTCAGAGACAATTAGAGGAGAGCTGGAACACCAGCTCACTCCATGAAGCTCACCACAAGAGTGGTGAGCACAGTTATAGAAATAACTACACTGAGAACTACCATAATCAAGTGAATGAATGAGGGAACTGGAAAGCCTGTCTGGAGTACAGGTGGGGGTGGGGTGGGATGGAGGGAGATTTGGGACTTTGGTGGCGGGAATGTTGCACTGGTGAAGAGGGGTAATCTTTATAGGACTGAAACCTTATCACAATCATTTATGTAATCAAGATATCCAAATAAAGAGAAAAAAAATAACACCAGAAAAAAAAAAGTTCCTATCACAAAAAAAAAAAAAAAAAAAAAAAAAAAAACCGGGCCCGGAGAGCTAGCACAGCGGCGTTTGCCTTGCAAGCAGCCGATCCAGGACCAAAGGTGGTTGGTTCGAATCCCGGTGTCCCATATGGTTCCCCATGCCTGCCAGGAGCTATTTCTGAGCAGACAGCCAGAACCCCTGAGCTAACCCCTGAGCACCACCGGGTGTGACCCCAAAACTAAAAACTAAAAAAAAAAAAAAAAACCAACAATTTCTGAGCCAGGAATAACTTCTGAGAGCTGCTGGGTGTGACAAAAAATAGCATATCGTTATGCTGTATGTCTAAAACCACTATGCTGTATGTCAATATTGTCTTAGTTAAGAAAATATGAAAATATAAAATCCAACCTTGTTTACATAATAGCAAATATTTTTCTTTCTTTTTTAGGATAATTTCATAACTTTATTATTCCTGACAGCTACATAGTAATCCATTGTATATATGTACCACATTTTCTTTTTCTTATGAGAACAAAAGATGCAAAGAAAGAGGACAAGGTAAAGTTACAGTGGAAGGACAATCAGCCATAACATAATTCTCAGAATAAGTCCCCTTGCTGATATCTTAACTTTGAACTTCCAGCCAAAGAACATTAAGATAAATAAAACAGAATCCATGTACAATTACTTTGTCCCTCAAGTCCCCAGATTGTAGCACATTATAATATTTCTTAATAGCACACAAGGCAATATAAAGCCATAAAACTTATGTAACTCCTTAAATATTAGAGGCATAGTATTTTTTACATTTCCATGTACATGCATATTAGCTTAAGTTAACCTCAAATTTTAAGTGGGTGCACTTAACCTCAAATTTTTTTTTTTTGGTTTTTGGGCCACACCCGGTAACGCTCAGGGGTTACTCCTGGCTATGCGCTCAGAAGTTGCTCCTGGCTTGGGGGACCATATGGGACACCGGGGGATCGAACCGTGGTCCGTCCAAGGCTAGCGCAGGCAAGGCAGGCACCTTACCTTTAGCGCCACTGCCCGGCCCCTGACCTCAAATTTTAAGTGGGTGCTTTTTAAGGATTAGAGTCAAAGGAGCACAGTAAAAACCGTGTTAGAGTGGCAATTGTTGTTTGCATAGGCCCACCAAAATATGAGAGGCATGGAAAGGAATAACCTTGGCCTAAATACAAAGAGATCCTACCCCTGAAGTTTCCTGGCATAAAACCAACTCTAGGCTTCAGGCAAGTTATCATCCAATCCAAGATATTATCTGTAGTGCCAACACACTTTTTACACAGTCTCTTGTTGGTATCATGTTTCTGTATTAAAGATTCTGGAATCTGCATATCCTAAATTGAAGTCATGATGTGGAGTGTCTTCTCGTTTCACCTCACCATGAAAGGGCAATGCAGGAAGCCCTGTCCTGTAAGCAGGTCGTTGTTAAGTCTTCTCATTGTTAAGGGAAGTCTCTTTTGAGCAGGACGATGTCTGAGCAGTGGTAGGGTCTTCTGTGGTAGAGGATTGCTTCCAGGTGATGTTATAGACAAACCTCACAATTAAGGGGCAATACAGCAAGCCCTGTCCAGGAAGCAGGTCATTCTTTTTATTAAGTCTTCTTAGTGTTAAGAGAAGTCTTTTTTGAGTAGATCGATGTCAGAGCAGCTATAGGGTCTTCCCTGGTAGAGGAATGCCTCCAGGTGATGTTATATACAACCTTGGATGTTTTGTAGATGTCTTCTCTAGATCAGGGGTGAATGGAGAATGCCATTTTTCTGAGGCCTGTACCAGGTCTTTATGTCAATGTTCAGGGTGTAAGGTCTCATTGCAATACAAGATTTTTGTGTTCCCATCTCTATTAGATAAGAACTTATTGGTATGTATAGTATTTTTTCATTTTAGTGTGCCTAAGCAAACAAGAAATAAAGCCACGTGGTGCTATCAGATATATGGGGGCGTAAGAACATTTCCAACAATACCCATGACTTGGTTCAAACATAAGCATTAAACTGAGGGATTCTTTCACATCAAATTTTATGTTGAGCAGTTCACAAAGAGAAGATAAAAAACATGGGGGGGGGGAAATCATCACTGTATAAGAAAATATTCAGCAAAAGTTTTAGCGAACAAAGAAAACACCCATAAAATGATGAAGAAACATGTGTCCTTTTTATGCCTTTTAAAATTGTTGGGTGGGTGTTAACTCCAGGGCACCACTTTGATCTGTAACTTAGAACTCTACAGTACTTAAGTTAGAAAGGGTAAATGAGGAGTAAATATGGTAGCAGTTAAGGAAGTTAAAGAGAAATATGATCTTATGAAGGGGTATGTAAAAGGGCAGAGTACAAACTGGACAAACTATTGCCCCCACGCGATTTTGAAAATATAGACTGGACAGAGATTACCAGTGACTTCAAGAAGCTGGGAGACCAGAAGTTCAGGGCCCCACCCAAACCCTCCCTAAGGAGCTGAATGGATAATGGGGAAAGCCTAGGGTACCTTCAAGCTCCACCAAGGGGCCCAACTCACTGGCTTGCCCAGGCATGTGGCCCGGGGAAGCCCTGGAGATCTGGAGCAAGGTGGTAGAGGGGTGCTGGGGTTACCCAAGTCCCGCACCCCCACTAGGCGTGGTTAGGGAGGCCTCCAGCATGGCAGGAGCCTGCCAGACCCCCTCCTGCTAGACTCCCGGCTCCCAAGAAGGAGAGATTCTTCAAGAAGCTGGGAGGCCAGAAGTTCAGGGCCCCACACAAGCCCTCCCTAAGGAGCTGAATGGATAATGGGGGAAGCCTAGGGTACCTTCAAGCTCCACCAAGGGGCCCAACTCACCGGCTTGCCCAGGCATGTGGCCTGGGGAAGCCCTGGAGATCTGGAGCAAGGTGGTAGAGGGGTGCTGGTGTTACCCAAGTCCCGCACCCCCACTAGGCGTGGTTAGGGAGGCCTCCAGCATGGCGGGAGCCTGCCAGACCCCCTCCTGCTAGACTCCAGGCTCCCAAGAAGGAGAGATCCTTCAAGAAGCTGGGAGGCCAGAAGTTCAGGGCCCCACACAAGCCCTCCCTAAGGAGCTGAATGGATAATGGGGGAAGCCTAGGGTACCTTCAAGCTCCACCAAGGGGCCCAACTCACCGGCTTGTCCAGGCATGTGGCCTGGGGAAGCCCTGGAGATCTGGAGCAAGGTGGTAGAGGGGTGCTGGGGTTACCCAAGTCCCGCACCCCCACTAGGCGTGGTTAGGGAGGCCTCCAGCATGGCAGGAGCCTGCCAGACCCCCTCCTGCTAGACTCCCGGCTCCCAAGAAGGAGAGATCCTTCAAGAAGCTGGGAGGCCAGAAGTTCAGGGCCCCACACAAGCCCTCCCTAAGGAGCTGAATGGATAATGGGGGAAGCCTAGGGTACCTTCAAGCTCCACCAAGGGGCCCAACTCACCGGCTTGCCCAGGCATGTGGCCTGGGGAAGCCCTGGAGATCTGGAGCAAGGTGGTAGAGGGGTGCTGGGGTTACCCAAGTCCCGCACCCCAACTAGGCGTGGTTAGGGAGGCCTCCAGCATGGCGGGAGCCTGCCAGACCCCCTCCTGCTAGACTCCCGGCTCCCAAGCAGCAAATATTTTTCTAAGGTTTATATGATATTGGTGCATGACAGAATATCTTTTTTTTTTTGGTTTTTGGGCCACACCCATTTGACGCTCAGGGGTTACTCCTGGCAATGCGCTCAGAAATCGCCCATGGCTTGGGGAACAATATGGGACGCTGGGGGATCGAACCTCGGTCCATCATATACTAGTGCTTGCAAGGCAGACACCTTACACCTAGCGCCACCTTCCCGGCCAAAAGAATATCTTTGCCTATTAAACAAAAGTATTATTTAAGTCAACCTCTTCTTAACATAGAAATAAACTCAAGACTATAGAGCTTTATTTGGTACCAGTTAAATGTCCATATACACTAGAAATTTAATACAATTCTGCTTTATTTTTTCATTGCAATTCAATGCATTTTACTCTAAAATATTCAACCTCAAATTGTGATTATAGGGAAAATGGTCCTTTTGTTGATTCAATTGTCTTTCCCATAAAAGGAAAAATCAAAGAAACAAAAACTTGCATTGATTTGCTGCCCCCTAACATTGTATTCAGCACAGAACAAAAAAGAAAAATGTGATTTTTATCTAGCAACATCCATTCTTTAGTCTACCATTCATGTGTATTGAATCCATATATCATAAGTCTAAGTACTCATGTCATAAGTACCACTTTCATTTTCACCTTCTTTCAGTTGCTTTTGGTGGTGAAAGAAAGAGTGCCAAGAAATAGTAGAAAAGTTAAAATAAATATTGAAAGCATCCTTCAGATTCTAACAAAATATACATATTTCAATTTAGAAAGCAGAAATTTCTTTTTTTTTTTTTTGGTTTTTGGGCCACACCCGTTTGATGCTCAGGGGTTACTCCTGGCTATGTGCTCAGAAATCGCCCCTGGCTTGGGGGGACCATGTGGGACGCCGGGGGATCGAACCGCGGTCCTGATCCTTGGCTAGCGCTTGCAAGGCAGACACCTTACCTCCAGCGCCACCTACCCGGCCCAAGCAGAAATTTCTTTACCAACTAGAACTGGGTGTGTATTTATATAGTTTTTTTGTATTTATATAGTTTTCTTGGTAATTTATACTGCAGAACTAGAACAATAGTTTTCTTACTGCTATTCCTCAGGTACAAATTTGAATTTTCTAAGTGAAAAGGTAACATTATTTGAAGAAACTCTCTAAAATTGGTAGCAACTTTTTTTTTCTTTTTTTTTCTTTTTCTTTTCGTTTTTGGGCTACACCCTGTGACGCTCAGGGGTTACTCCTGGCTATGCGCTCAGAAGTTGCTCCTGGCTTCTTGGGGGACCATATGGGATGCAGGGGGATCGAACCGCGGTCCGTCCTAGGCTAGCGCAGGCAAGGCAGTCACCTTACCTCCAGCGCCACAGCCCGGCCCAACTTTTTTTTTCTTTACCATGAGCTAAACATGTAAACTTTATATCCTGAGCTCGCAGTATCCATCGCAATCCAAGCAACATCATTGCAATTTGTAAAACACTCAGTGAAGAAAAAAATCGACATAACACAAGGTCATAGAATGGTTAAAATATTCTCCTTTGCTCTGGTGTGCCTAGCTAGTGGAAATTGTTTTGAGAACATACTAATAGAGAACAGGAGATGGAGCTCTTCACTAACAGGAGCTCAAGGTACCGCCCAGCTTTTAGGATTAAACTCACTTACTTTTAGCCTACAAGATCCAGACTTCCAGAAATCAGGGCAGTCATGATGTCTCCTGATTATCAGTTACATGTATCAGGAAGGATCCACTTTGGGGAAATCCAAGTCCTTCCTAGTCTTAAACTAAGTTCTCTCTTCTTTTTCTCTCCCCCTTCCCTCTCGTTTAACATCTCCCTCCTGCTCTTCATCCCTCCTCCTAGCTGTGTGTGAGAGAAAAATATTGCTTCTCTTTGACATGAACAATTGTTATTCATTCTCAAGTGCAGTCGATTCAAAAGAAACTTTGGGAACCTTCATTTCATCAGGGCAATCACTCTTAAAGATAACCTAAGTATTCTTTTCTTCCTGCTTACCCCACATAAACATGTTTGATTCTTCTCAGCATTTTTCGAAATCCTTCCCCTCCTTTCCCTTTTATTCTGCTTGTATAGTAGGAAAATCATCTAAAGGTAAAAATTCATCACAATGGTAAGGAAGCAAAAGGGAAAAAAGGCCTTATTCTCTCTGAGAAAATACTGAGGAGACTAAAAAAAATGCTTTATGTATCTGAATGAGTAGCCCAGTCAGAGAAAAGCTTTATGGAAGGATTCCAAGAGTACTTAGCTGCACCGACTAAAATCTGTTTAAACAGCTTTGAGGTTCCCACTGGACAGGATATGTAGTGAAACCTTTTAGTTCTTTCTCTCTGTTTCTCTTTGAGTGCACTCACTCATAAAAGGAACGGACTCAGAATTCTAGCTAGGTTATATGTGAAATGAAGAGTGCACAGGCTTGAATTTCCACTTGCAGAAGTTTGTCTTATTTTCCCCCGAAACAAGTAAACTCCAAAAAAGATGCACGGTGATGCTAGCCTGGTAACCATGGACAGCTCTCATCCAGCTACTAGGCTCATTAGTCAACTAAGCAAAAGCTGTCTTTTTTTTTTTTTTTAACTCTGGAAGGCAATAATCTCTGCTGTTCTTCTGAGTTAGAAGAGGTTCCTGGGTTTTCTTTGTATCTTAACTGAGACAGTTCAACTCCAGGGAAATGATTTAATGATTTCTGAGCATGGAGCCAGGAGTAATCCCTGAGCGATGCTGGGGGTGACCCACAATCCAAAAACAAAAGAAAAAGAAAATATCTTGGGGCCAGAGTGATAGCATGGAGGTAAGGCATTTGCCTTTCATGCAGAAGAACCATGGTTTGAATCCCGCATTCCATATGGTTTCCTGAGCCTGCCAGGGGCAATTTCTGAGAGTGAAGTCAGGAGTAACCCCTGAGCACTGCTGGATGTGAACCACCCCCCCACCCAAAAAAAAAGAAAAGAAAATATCTCCAAGTTCAGAATATTGCTCTTTCCTAGAAGACAAAAATCACTCTAGGTGAGAACTACATTTAAACCACTTAATTACTGTATTTAAGATTCTCTTGTCATGAATAGACTGATTGAGGCTTTGTTTTCCTTTTTCTTTTTTTTTTTCATTTGTAATTTTCTCTCACACTTTGGGTGGCACTCAGGGGTTACTCCTGACTCTGCATTCAAAATTCGCTCCTGGCAGGCTCTGCGGACCTGATGGGATGCAGGGAATCAAACCCAGTTCCGTCCTGGGTGGCTGCGTTCTAGACAAAGGCCCTGCTACTGCTGTACTATCTTTCTGGCTCTTGGCTTTGTTTTTCTAACTTGAAACTGGGAAAGCCGAAAATAGGAGTGAGAAGTAGCTGGCAGGCTGGATTGCAGACCTGCCATGCACAGGGTCCTGGCTTGATCCCTGTCACCTCATAGTTTCCAAGTACGGCCACAACACCTCTGCTTTAGCACCAGCTGAAAAGGCCCCTCCAGTCCCCATTTAAAAAAAGTATAAACAAGTATACATTCAAGAAAACAAATATGATTTTACTAAGTATGCCATTTAGAAATATACAACCAGGCCCAGCGAGATAACATGGACATAAAGCAGTTGCCTTGAATGCATTGAAACCCAGCATCCCATATGGCCCCCTGAGCCCACCAGGAGTGATTTCTGAGCCTAGAACCGGGAGTAGCCCTTGAGTGCTGCAGGGTGTGACCCCAAACACTCCCACCAAAAAAAGAAAAGAAATATGCAACCAATAGAGGGGTAGGGGATGGAACCTGGGAACACTAGTGAAAGTACACACTTAATGATATGATTGATGCTGGAACACTGCATGTCTCACGTTCAGCTCTGAATAACTACAAGTGCCTTAAAAATTTTTATTTGTATTATTTTGACCACTTCCCCAGGACCTGTCTGCAAAAGAGTACATTTCTTTGGGACCAGTGTGACTATTAAAATGAGTAAATAGGGGCTGGAGAGATAGGATCGAGGTAGGGCATTTGTCTTGCATGCAAAAGGATGGTGGTTCGAACCTCGGCACCCATATGGTCCCCTGAGCCTGTGGGAGCCATTTCTGAGTGGAGAGCTAAGAGTATTCCCTGACCACTGTAGGGTGTGACCCAAAAAACCCCCAAAAATCAGTGCTGGGGATCAAACGTGTTCGTCACGTTTTCATTTTGGGGAATTACACATTGCCCGGCTCGGTGCTTGGGAGACTATCTGGGGTGTCAGGATTCAATCCAGGCTAGGGACATGCATGGGGAAGGTCCTTCCAGCTATCCTCCCTCCAGCCTGCAAGGGATGGGGCCTTGGATGCAGTGTTAGCCAGAGAAACAGAGGTCCCCTACTGGGGGCCACTAGAACTTAGACAGCTGAGGCTTTGTCCTCTAGAGGTAGGTGGGAACTTCTAGAGCAGAACCTTGGGGTCAGTGAGTCACCTCTTATCCGACGCCCCCTTATCCACAGTTAGTTGAAATTCAGGCCTGGCATTTTATGTACAACCCTGGCCTGATTTTCCTTTCTCCCTCCTTTTCTTCCTTGCTTCCGTGCTCCTCCCTCCCTCCGTCCTCCCATCCTTTCTTTCTTTCCTCCCTCCCACTGTGCTATCCACTCTGAGTCCTCGGACTATTTTCTTAGTCTTAGCTATGGTACTTTATCAAGCACCAACCAGGGAATCTCAGAAGCTGTTTGGAATCACTATTCTGTCCTGCCAGTTTTTCTTTTTTTCTTTTTGGTTTTTGGGACACACCTGCTGATGGTCCCCCGAGCCTGGAGGAATTCTGAGTTCAGAGCCAGGAGTAACCCATAAAACTCCTGAAAGCTGACTGCCAGAGTACTGGAAAAATGGTTGGCTGCCCTGTTGTTCTTCCTGCCTTTCCCTTTCCTCTGGTCCTCTCTGACTGCCCCCCACCCCCCACTTTGTCTTATCCTCCACTCTCTCTCTCCTCTCTCCTCCACTCTCCTTCTTCCCCCTCTTTCCCCCTCCCTCCCCCTCCCTCTCCCTTTCCCCCTCTTCTCACCCCTTTCCCTCTCTCACTCTCTCTCCGTCTCTACCTCTCCCCCCCTCTCCCTCTCCCCGTTTTCTCTTTCTCTCCTCTCTCTCTCTCTCTCTTGGCCAAGGGGTTGGCTGTAAGACTCCTGGCTTCTCTACTTTGTCTTTTCCCTATTAAACTCGACCTCTCAAAAAACCTTTCTTTGTCAGAGTCATGCGTACCTGGCAGTGAGCTTTGGCACCAGAGCTCGGAACTGGACTGGCTGCATGCAAACCAAGTGCAGTATGTATTGTCCTATTGTTCCAGCCCCGAGTTTTGATCCCTAGTACTAATGGCCCCTTGGCACCTCCAAGAACAACACACTCCCACAACTGATGAGAAGCAGGAATAGCCCCAAAACAAAGTGTTGTGGGCCCCAAACAAAAAAATTAAGAGGTGTGTGTGTGGGGTGGTCCATACTTACTCCCGATGGCCTATGGGACCATATGGCATGCCTGGGATCAAATCCAGGTCAGGCACATGCGAGGCAAGTGCCATACCTGTTTATTGCTCTGGCCCAATATAATTTTTTTGTTTCTGGGCTAAACCAGCACTGTTCAGGGTTCACTTCTTGCTTGCACTCCTGGTGGTACACAGAGGTTCGTACTGGAAACTGGGGATCAAACCTGTGTTGGCTGTGTGAAGGCAAACACACTATCCACTGTACTATAACTCTAGCCCCCAATAATAATTTAAAAAAAACCCCATTTTTTGGTTTTTGGGTCACACCCAGCAGCACTCGGGCGTTATTCCTGCTCTACGCTCAGAAATCGCTCCTGGCAGGCTCAGGGACCATATGAGATGCCGGGATTTGAATCACCAACCTTCTGCATGCAAGGCAAAGGCCTTATCTCTATGCTATTTCTCCGGCCCTAAATAGACCTTTCATAGCAGAACTTATGTATGAGCACCACTCTCTTAATTTCTTTGCATAAATCACAAATCAATGTCATTTATAACTAGAATAATGAGGCCATTTAAAGGGAAAAATAAAACAACAAGAAATAGCTAGAGCTTCAAATGATTTATTTGTGAAACTAGTACAGCACAAATCTAAATTTTAGAAGAAAGAAAGCAGAATTTCAAAACTAGCAATTAGCTTGCAGGTCCAGAATGCTGACTGGTCATGGGTGACTGAGGGAAAGCCAAAATGGAATCTGGGCCAGGGTCAGTTGCATCTCACTATGACCTAAGACATTCACTTAAATCGAAATGATACCCCACGATAAGAACAGTATAAGTCATTTCTCCTAAGAAAGGGAGAAGTACGCAGCACTTCACATGATTTAATACAAACCCTCAGTAACACCAAAATAAGATGCTTCCTTTGAAAAGAGAAGGACAGCTAGTAGCCGCGAATACAAGGACACAGGCTATGAACTGGCACTGAAAGGGATTGGGAGGACTGAGTGACAGTAAGAGAGTGTGTGAGTGAGACTGAGTGAGAGAGAGTGTGTCTATTAAATCAAGAGTTGTCTCTGCCATCCCTACTTGGTTTCTCTTCTCTGGCATTTGCCTCATCACCTTCACCATCCCAAGGGTAGGTACTAGGAGGCCTCCATGTTGTGTTCGTGTGTGTGTGTGTGTGTGTGGTCTAATCAGGCATCATCACTGTCATCACTACTTGGCTCTTTTTCTTCGGCATGGCTTCATCATCTTCATCATCCTAAGGGGTAAAAACGATCAATGAGTTATTGGCTTTGAAAACACAGTCAGTTGTGTTGACAGCTTAACTCCTAGCCCAGTGCTCAAGAAGCTGCTTGTGATGCAAATGTCCTCTACTGTGCTCTCTCTCGGGCCCCTGATCTTTTCTATTCATCACCCCTGGCAGTGCTTAGGGTGCACTTCCCAGTGCTGGGATGGATGGCTCTGGGATCCAAACTGCCTCGAGTTAAACCCAGCTGGGCGTGCAACACAAGCTAGTCACGACTCGCCAGACCCAAGGGGCTTTTCTCCTACTGAAAATTGTTTTTGGGGCCCGGAGAGATAGCACAGCGGCGTTTGCCTTGCAAGCAGCCGATCCAGGACCAAAGGTGGTTGGTTCGAACCCCGGTGTCCCATTGGGTCCCCCGTGCCGGCCAGGAGCTATTTCTGAGCAGACAGCCAGGAGTAACCCCTGAGCACTGCCGGGTGTGGCCAAAAAAAAAAAAAAAAAAAACAAACACTTGTCCTTGGAAAACCAGGGAGAGCGGGCGGCAGGCGTTTGCCTTGCCAGAAGGATGTTGTTTGAATCCCGGCATCTCATAGGTTCCCCCCCCCAGAAGGCCAGGGGCGATTTGTGCGCAGAGACCAGGTGGAACCCCTGATGGTCCCCAGGCGTGGCCCAATGGGGAATGGCCTCTACTTACCCCGGTGTTGCAGGGGTCTGGCGCGGGGTCCAAAGAGGCTTCGGGGTTCAAGGGAGGAGCGATTTCCAAAGGGGCTTCGGGATTCAAGGAAGGAGGGGCTTCCGGGTTCAAGGGGGGGGCAGGCCCCTGGACCAAGGCGCCCCGTCCCCGGCCTCTCCCTCGGCCTCGGCCCCTTCCGCGATTCCCTGGAAGGAAGACAAGCTAGTTCTAGTAAGCAAAGAAACATTCCCAGACCCAGGGGGCTTTCTCTCCTATGAAATTGTACTGCGGTCCAGAAAGAAAGCCTGGCGGTAAGGCGTTTGCCTTGCATGCAGAATGACGGTGTTCAAATCCGCCATCCCATAGGGACCTACCCCCCCCGCAGCAGGTCAGGGGCGACCTGTGAGGGACCAGGAGGAACCCCTGAGCGCGCCCGAGTGGCCCAAAAGCAAATGACCGCTTACCTTGGGCCCTTTGCGGGGCCTCGGGCCTTAAAGGCGAACGGGAGCGGTCTCTACGCTCTCTAACCGCTCCCGCTGCCGCTGCTGTCATTTCTGCTGCTGCTGTCTCCACCAAGAATTGTACAATGTCCGCCGCAAATTGTCCCAGCAGGCGCCGCCTCGGGTCCTGCTGCTGGTAGCGCCTGTCACTGCCCAAAACCCAAAATCAGAAAGACTATTTTGCTCAGACAACCCAGGTGGCTGACTAAGGAATCCCGCATTGAACCCCGCATCCCAGACGGCCCCTGCTGCCTTAACAGAAACCAAGTTTCCCCGTGTTGGTGTGCAGAACAGAGGGGAGGCCGCTCTTGGCCCAGCCCGTCCCGAAGCCCCTATGGTCCGGCAGAGAGCCCGCCCCGAAGTGGCAGGGTGAGGGCACAGAGCAGTCGAGGCCTTTCCAGGACGCAGCCAGCCCACCTCAGTCCCCAGCATGCAGGTCTCCCCACATGGCCTACACAGCCCTATCTCCCTTCCAGCTCTTCAGCAGGCTCACACATGGCGGCGAGGACGTCCACGGCGAGGACGTTGTTCCTCCATCTCCATCTCCGGGCTTCCCCTGACCTCCAACTCTCCGTCTTTTAAATCCCCCCCATCCCAGGTTTGGGCAGTTCTGATCATTCATTCAGGTGGGATCAGTTCAGGTGGGGAGGGGTTACAGGCCCTTTTTTTTTTTTTTGGTTTTTGGGTCTCACCCCTCGTTGCTCAGAGGTTACTCCTGGCTGTCTGCTCAGAAATAGCTCCTGGCAGGCACGGGGGACCATATGGGACACCGTGATTCTAACCAACCACCTTTGGTCCTGGATCAGCTGCTTGCAAGGCAAACACCGCGGTGCTATCTCTCCGGGCCCTACAGGCCCATTTTGACATCTAACACAATCCTATGTAGCCTGAATTGGGGGTCCGGGTTAGGGGCGGCTGGGGCCCTCGGGGACACTCGGCCAACTCCCCAAATCCTCCAGGACAATCGCCTGTCACCACACACATCCCCTTGGGCCCAAGTCAGGGGCTAATTTACCCTTGGCCTACCACCTGGGCTCTGTCTCTTTCTCCCCTTGAGCAGGCTCTGGGTTTGTTTGTTTTGGGGTTTCACTGGGCACAAACAATGGACACTCACCGTCCATTCTCACGGGAGTAGGTGCCTCGAGCATGGACCATGGCCTTTTCGTTCTTAGTCTTCAGCGGGCCGGGGCTGGGGTAGAGCTGCGAACCCGTTGCCACCACCGCGGTCACTGCCTCCACCTGTTTTTCGTCCTCCTCCTTCATCTGTCTACCCTTGCTGTGGCCCAAAAACCAAAAATAAAATAAAATAAAAGGAAAACTATTGTTCTGGGTAGGGCGTTTCATTCCAAGCAGCCTACCCTAAGGTGATTGGTTCGAATCCTGCATCCCATATGGTTCCTCAAACCAGGAGATATTTCTGAGCACTTAGCCAGGAGGAACCCCTGAGCGTCACCGGGTAGGACCCCAAAATAAGAAAAACAATTGGGCCCGGAGAGATAGCACAGCGGCGTTTTCCTTGCAAGCAGCCGATCCAGGACCAAAGGTGGTTGGTTGGAATCCCGGTGTCCCTTATGGTCTCCTGTGCCTGCCAGGAGCTATTTCTGAGCAGACAGCCAGGAGTAACCCCTGAGCACCGCCGGGTGTGACCCAAAAACCAAAAAAAAAAAAAAAAAAGAAAAACAATTGATGCAGGTCTCGCAGCACATAGTAGTGAAGCCATAGGGAGGACAGACCAGCAAGCAACTTCCTTCAAGTGTCCTCCGGCTCCTTCCCACAAGCGAGGCCTTTTTTTTTGCAAGCAATGACTTTATTCTGAACACACTTCCGAGGCTGGGCTAGAGAGATCATGGGACATCAGGAAAAGTGCTTATCCTACACACAACAGACCTGCATTTGAAACTAGCAGGGTCCACAGGCATTCCCTCTGGTCCTTCACCCTAACAACCCCAGTATCACCCCAACCCCAGTACCACCCGGGGTGAAACCAGTGAGCAAAAGGCTTCTGGGGAAAAACCTGCCAAAGAGCACTTTCTCCCCAGAGAAGATCCTGAAATAATCATTTATGTCCTAGCTTAAATGATCCTCATCATCATCATCATCATCATCATCATCATCATCTAACTTTCTCTACTTTAGATTAAAGTCCCAATCACACTTCATTTTTTTTTCAAAGTACAATTTAGGAGAAGGAAAATTTTGCCTCAACAGCCTGGGTTTCATGTTTTAAGGACTAGTTAACTGTCAGCCAGCTGCAACCAGTGGCATGGAAAAAGTGGGCATGAGAAAAATGCCTTTTCAAGCCATCCGAGCTGGCTCCCAGGGCTAGGGAAGTTTGTCTTCATTCTTTCTCAGTAAAGACGCACAACAAGGCACCACGTGGCGAGCGGACGGGCGGGCTGTCCAGATCTTGGGGGCATGGGCCAGACCGGAGGCGCATGCACCCTTGGGTGGTGGGCCGGGAAAGCACGCACATCGATCATGGACACAGGAACCACACACACAGAAAGCAGGGCCAGGAGTGCTCCAAGCCTTGGGGCCCATCCTCATGCCCGGCCAGTGGGCCTAGAAAACTTTGAGAGCCTGGAGCGGGCATGTCACATAGGCCAGGGGGGACACACAGAGGGCAAGGCTTGGGGGCCACAGACTCACCTCGTCCTTGTGGTGCTGGCAGAAGTCGAGGCGCTCAGGGAAGACGGCCAGGCCCGAAACCTAGACCTGCAGGACGGCCTTCTGCTCGCACAAGGGGCAGTGTAGCTTGAGGGTGTTTTTATGTTACTGATCCGACCCTAATCAAGCATTGGGCCCTACCTTAGGGTGTGACCTGGTATTGTGCTCCCACCCTAGGGTGGTACCTGATTCTGGAGTAAGGCAAATGCCTTACCTCCACGTCATCTCTCCAACCCCACCAGGAGTGATTTCTGAGTATAGAGCACAGAACCAGTAGTAACACCCACCAAGCACTGCTGGGTGTGGTCCAAACACTAAAAAAAGAATTTCATTTTGTGGGGGCAAAATGATAGTACAGCAAAAAAGGCACTCGTGCGCGCACACACACAACAGTGCATGCGCTGACCAGGATTCTATCGCTGTCACCATCACATATGGTCCCCAAGCCAGCCAGGAGTAATTCCTTGAACTCTGCCGGGTGTGACCTCCCCAAGAGAAAAAAATTGTTTTGCTTTTTGTATCACACCTGGCAGTGCTCAGGGGATACTCCTAGCTCTATGCTCAGAAATTGCTCCTGGTAGGTTCAGGGGACCATATGGGATGCCGGGATTTGAACCACCAACATTCTGCTTGAGAGGCAGAATGGAGGCCTTACCTCCATGCTATCTCTGCGGCCCCAAAGGAAAAATCTCATCTCAGGAAGGCATCTTATTTCTAGCAGTTTCCCTCTGCCGGCTCAGAAGCCTGTTCCCACATCTGAGCTATCAGGGCCATGACTGTCAAACCAGAGGGAGGCATGGTCCAGGTGTGTCCACTGCCATGGAAAGAGCCAGCTTCCCTGGAGGAAGTGGGTAAGTCACCAAGTCTGGGGCCAGAGAATAGATGCAGACATAATCCCTGAGCACAGAACCTGGAATAAACTCAGAGCACATTGGGTATGGCTCAACCCTTCCTGCCCTCCCCGCAAGAGCCACAAAATCTGACCTGGGCCTCTGATTCTTCTTGTCTATGCCACAGGAATTGCTGCAATAGGGGCTAGACCGATAGCACAGCAGGTAGGGATTTTGCCTTGCACATGGCTGACCCAGTGTTGATCCACAGCATCCTATATGTTCCTCCCCAAGCCTGCCAGGAGTGATTTCTGAGTGTAGAACCAAGAGTAACTCCTAAGAGCCACTGAGTATGACCAAAACAAAACAAAAGAAAAAGAATTGCCAGAGTTTCTTTCTCTCTATCTCTCTGTTCTCTTTTTGGTTTTGGGGGCCACATTCTTCAGTGCTTAGTCCCATCACTCCTGATGGGACTGGAGTGATATATCAGAGGCAGTGTGTTAGCCTTGCCTGCGGCTGACCCTGGATGGACCCAAGTTTGATCTCTAGCACCCCATATCAGGTTCTCCCGAACCTGAGAGGAGTGATTTCAGAGCACAGAGCCAGGAGTAACCTCTGAGCACCGCTGGGTGTGGCTAAAAAAATAAAAAACAGAAGATGGGAGTTGCCTGGGTGATGCTGGTGGGGCACTGTGCTTAAGAAGCTGCGGAGTATGCAAACGCTCAGTATGTGCCACTATCTACCACAGTTGTATCTCGGTGGCCCAGAGTGGCAGTCACAGGTTGAGTTGTTGTGAGTAGCTCTGGGCATCAAATCCGCAGCAGCCTGACCCCAGCAAGTTTATGCTACTGAGCCATCTCCAAACCTCACAGATGGCTTTTTGATGGAGGTCAGCGATCAGTCCCAAGTCAAGTTCTTAGAGACACAGTGTGAGACACAAAGGGAAAGGAGGACACTGGGAACAACAAGGACTATCTTCATCCCAGTGTCCTTGAAAGCCTTGTATGTATATATTTGTTTATTTGTTTGTTTTGGGTCCCACCCAGCAGAACTCGGGTTTCTCCTGGCTCTACGCTCAGAAATTGCTCCTGGCAGGCTTGGGGGACCATATGGGATGCTGGGATTCAAACCACCGTCCTCTGCATGAAAGGAAAACTCCTTACCTTCATGCTATCTCTCCAGCTTCACCTTGTATGTATATATGGTGCGTGTGTGTTTGTGGCACTACTGGGGTTATTCTGTTTTCATTTTGTTCTGTTTTGGGGCCACACCTGGCAGTGCTCAGGGGTTACTTCTGAGGAATAACTCCTGACAGGCTAGTGGACCATATGCCAGAGTCAACTGCCAGCTAAGCAAACAGCCTGCTGCTGTGCTATTCTCCAGGCCTTGGGGCTAGTCTGGCTTTGTGCTAGGGAGACCATGTGGTGCCAAGGATTAGATACTTTTGGTTTGTTTTTAGGGTTACACTCAGGGGAACTTAGGGTTAGCTCCGCACTCAGAAATGTCCCCTGCTGGGTTCGACTGGGAAGGAACGAGAGAAATACATTTGTCAGAACCTATAAGTCTGACTTAGTTTAAGAGCAGTGCCAAATTCCACTGCAAATTAGATCTTAATTTTAAAAGGGGGGAAGGGGATAAGTTGGTATCCCTGCTTTGTCACCAGCCTGCTGGATCATTAAGATGGGAACAAAGAAAGACATAATACCCACTACGTAAACAACCTTGATGCGCCTGTGATTGTTTTTGCTTACCAGAATTCAAGGCCTCCGAGATCAACCTCATTGGACAAATGTCCTGCAGCCTCCTGATCTGCAGTAACATCTTTCAGGTCAGCATGCATGTGGACCAAGTGGAGCCTGGTATACTCAGGGTCAGGAACCTCAACACCTGAACCAACTTCCATCATAGCTGGCATTTACTCAGGGAAAATCAAGTAAGGCCAGAGCAGAGATGGGGCTTGACTAGCATGGCCAGTAAGGATATTTGCCTTGCAATGCACATCCCCTTAGGTGCCACAGATTATGGCCAAGGGTAATTCTGGAGGGTAGAGCCAGGAGTAACTCCAGTGTCATTGCTGGGTGTGGCCCAAAAGCTTCCACACACAACACACCCCACCAAGAATAGATTTCTTTGACAAGTGAAAAAAAGTACACTTGTACTTTAATAAAGATGATAGGAACAGGAGGCAGAGTAACACTCAGGTTACTCCTGACTGGGCTTATAAATCACTCCTGTGGGGCCAGAGCAATAGTACAGTGGTAGGGCATTTTCCTTGCATTCAATCTACCAGGAAAGGACTGGGATTCGATCCCCGGCATACCATTTAGTCCCTCGAACCTGCCAGGAATAATTTCTGAGTGCATAGCCAGGAGCAACACCTGGGCATCACTGGGTGTGTCCCCTCCCCCTAAAAATGAAAAAACTGCTCCTGGAAGGCTCGGGACCATATGGTATGTCGGGAATCGAACCCAGATATGTCCTGGTTGAACCCCTGCAAGACAAGCACACTACTGCTGTTTTATCACTTCAGCCCCCCCAACAATAATTTTATTTGGTTTTTGGGTCACACCCAGCACTGCTCAGGGTTACTCCTGGCTCTATGCTCAGAAATCGCTCCTGGCAGGCTGAGGGGACCGTATGGGATGCCGGGATTCCAACCACCGTCCTTCTGCACGCAAGGCAAATGCCTTACCTCCATGCTATCTCTCTGGTCCCTCCAACAACAATTCTTAAAGGACATAGAATAGGGTTGCCTTGTTAGTGGCCTCTCCAGTTTAATTTCTAGCACCCAGTATGGTCCCCTGTAACCCCTAAGCATTGCCAGGTGTTTTTAATCCCCCAAATCATTGAGAAGTATTTATTAGCTTGTGGGAATTCTTTATATAGTTTGAATACAAATATTTTATCCAGATATGCTTTGCCATTTTTCTTCCCTAACCTGAAGCTAGCTTGTGTTTGCATTATCTTTGAATGAATTTTACACTTCAATGTCAGTTTATCTATTTTATTTGTTTCTTTCTTAGGTGTCAACCAGCAGTATTCTAGCTGCTCGTGGCTCTGTACTCAGGAGTGACCCCTGGCTGTGCTCAGGGGACCATGTGTTAACGAAATTATTCTTTGGCATGTCCTTTAGTTGTGCGTCTACAGAAATTTTTTTCTTTAGTTTGGGGCCACAACCGGCAATACTCAGAGGTTACTCCTGACTCTGCTTTTAGGAAAACTCTGGCTGTGCTTATGTGAGATGCTGGAGATGAATCTGGATCAGTCACATATAAGTCAAATGCTGTACTGGCTGTATTATATCTTCAGCCCCTCATAATAAAAAAAATTTTTTTTGGTTTTTGGGCCACACCTGGCGGTGCTCAGGGGTTACTCCTGGCTCTGAGCTCAGAAATACCTCCTGGCAGGCTCGCGGAACCAAAATGAATGCCAGGATTCAAACCACCGGCCTTCTGCATGCAAGGCAAATGCCTTACCTCCATGCGATGTCTCAGGCCCCCTTTGTTTGACTTTTGCTGGGGGAGGGGACCCATACTCAACAGTGCAGAGCTGCTACTGTCTCCCATGAAATACTGGGGGGGGAGGCATTTGCAGTGCATGAACAAACCTAGGGATTCTGCACATTTATTTCCTTATTATTTTTTGGTGGTGGTGGTTTTGTTTTGGGGCTACATCCTGTGATACTCAGGGTTACTCCTGGCCATGCTCTGGTGACAATATAGGGTGCCAGGAATTGAAACCAGATCAGCCATATGCAAGGCAAATTCTATACCGTGTCCCACACATTCTTACTAAACTAGATGCGGTGTCTCCCCTGAAACCAAGGAATTTTCATTTTCGTTTCAGAAATGTGGAAGTGGGGGCCAGAGAGATCACATGGAGGTAAGGCGTTTGCCTTGCATGCAGAATGTCGGAGGTTCGAAACTCGGCATAACACATGGTCACCTGAGCGTGCCAGGAGCGATTTGTGCGTGTAGAGCCAGAAGAAACCCCTGAGCGCAGTAGGGTGTGAACCAAAAACCAAAAAAAAAAATGTGGAAGTGAACCTGTTAGGCGACCCTAATGGGATGCCATCAAAGGCCAGTTAGGGTGCCTGATCTCCTCAACCCTACTGTACTCAGCTCAGAAGGAAGCCGGCCCTGAGACATCCCAAATGCCATTAGAAAGCTCTGTGTGTATGGTCCATGAGGTCGTGTAGCGGGTTGCATGCGTTGAATCAGATTCAATCTCCAATTCAAACCCTGACATTCTATATGCTACCTCAAACATTGCAGGGTGTGGTTCAAAACTAGAATAAAAATAGAAATAAAGGGGGCCAGAGAGATAGCATGTTGGTTAGGCGTTTGCCTTTTATGCAGAAGGAAGTTGGTTAGAATCTCAGCATCCCATATGGTCCCCAGTGCCTGCCTGCCAGGGGCGATTTCTGAGATAAAGCCATGAGTAATCCCTGAGCGCTGCCGGGTGTGACCCAAAAACAAACAAAAAACAAAACTAAACAGAATACAAAAAATAGCCCGAGAGATAGCACAGTGGTGTTTGCCTTGCAAGCAGCCTATCCAGGACCTAAGGTGGTTGGTTCAAATCCCGGTGTCCCAAATGGTACCCCGAGCCTGCCAGGGTCGATTTCTGAGTGTAGAGCCAGAAGTAACCACTGAGCGCTGCTGTGTGTGACCCTTCACCCCCAAAAATAACAAAAAACAAAAACAAAAAAAGGAGAATGAGGGACCAGAGAGATAGAGTGAGCAGTTTGTTTGCCTTAAACATGGCTGACCAGTTTCAATCCCACACCTCAGATAGTCCCCTGAGCCCTGTCAGGAGTGATTCCTAAGCCTTGTACCTCCAGTTTGTAACACACACACAAACACACACACAATAGAACAGATATGATTTGCTAAGAGTTTAGATGAGAAGCAGATAAGAAGCCATGAGTTTTGGTGTTAGAGCAATAGCACAGCGGTAGGGTATTTTCCTTGCACACGCCAACCCCTGATGGACCCCTGTTCGATTCCCAGCATCCCATGTGGTTCCCCAAGCCAGGAGCGATTTCTGAGTGCAGTCGGGAGTAACCATTCAGTGTCACTGAGTGTGGCCCAAAAACTAAATAACCAAGTGAAAGAGACAAATAATAAATGGAAAATTTATAAATCTATAAAACCTATTATTTTATAAATTTGGGGGTTGTTGTTTGTTTTTTTCGTTTGCCTTGCACTTGGTCAACTCAGCTGCCATTGAGAAAGTTCTGTGGCCTCGTGGTCTGTGTGTAGGCACGAACCTTTCCTGGAACAGTCCCTGTTGCCTTGAATTGGTTCACAATTTACCATTTGGTTTCACCCCAAACAAAGGAAGTTGGGCCTGCTGTGATGCCTCTCTGCCCTAGTTCCTACTCCAGAAAGTGACTTAATTTCTACGTCCCAGTGTGCCCTGGTCCAGAGACCCTCCGGACAGCAGTAAGGCAGCTTCCTTCAGCTCCACTCCCAAAGCCCATAGGATGCCACCAATTTTCTTTCCTTTCCTGGGTGGCCCCTGACCTCCTTCATGAGAAGGGTGGATTTACCTGGAAGCTTACAGGCTCAGAGTGAAGCAAACACCTTGCACAACCCTGCTCCACTCCCCTCTCCCCTTTCCTAGGGGTGAGGTCCTCTGCTCTTAGGTGGCATCTCACACTTTCTTTCCTCCACTTTGAGCTCCCAGGCGACCCTCAGCTCTCACAGCTGCAGTGAGGTTCAGCTGTGGGGTTTATACATTGACTGTTGTTCCCAGCTCTGTGCTCACTGAGCTGTCTCCCACGACAGACGGCTCCCTTCATTATTATTTTTTAATTCTGTTTTGGTTTGGGACCACAGTGAAGCTCAGGACTTATTCCTGGCTTTCGACTTAGGGACGACTCAGTGAGGCTCAGAGGACTTTAGGGATGCTGATGTCAAACCTAGGTTCCAGCAGCTGACCTGTTGGCTTCTCTCTGGTCTTCTCTGGAGAATTTCTAGATAGTCTCCCCATCATTCCTCAAGAATTCCAATTTGTGGGCCAGAGAGTTAGCATGGAGGTAGGGCATTTGCCTTGCATGCAAAAAGATGGTCGTTCGAATCCCGGCACCCCATATGGTCCCCCTGAGCCTGCCAGGAGCAATTTCTGAGCATTGAGCCAGGAGAGACCCCTGAGTGCTGCCGGTGTAACCCAAGAATCAAAATAAATTCCAATTTGTATGGGGCTGTAGAGATAACACAGTGGTGGTAAAGCGATTGCCTTGCATGCGGCCTACCTGGGATGGACCAAGGTTCAATTTTCGGCATCCTGTATGGTCCCCTGAGCCTGCCAGGAGCGATTTCTAAATGCAGGTAGCAGTAACCCTGAGCGCTGCTGGGTGCGGTCCCCCCCCAATAAAGAATTCCATTTTGTGGGGGCAGAATGATAGTACAGCAAGAACGGCACACACATACACATGCTGACCAGGGTTCTATCTCCATCACCATCACATGGTTCCCCAAGTCAGCCAGGAGTAATTCCTGAGCACAGACTAACCATTGAACACTGCCGGTTCTGACACCATCCCCCAAAATAATTCCATCTCAGAGAGGCAGATTGTTTCTGGCAGTTTCCCTTCCCTGGCTGAGAAGCCTGTTCCCACATCTGAGCTGTCAGCACCATGCCTGTCAAACCAGAGGGCAGGCATGGTCCAGGTGCGTCCACTGCCATGGAAATGGCCAGCTTCCCTGGAGGAAGTGGGTAAGTCACCAATTCTGGGGCCAGAGAATAGATGCAGACATAATCCTTGAGCACAGAACCTGGAATAACCGCAGAGCACTGCTGGGTATGGCTCAATCCTTCCTACCCTCCCCGCAAGAGCCACAAAATCTGACCTGGGCCTCTCATTCTTCCTTTCTATGCCACAAGAATTGCTGTAATGGGGGCTAGACTGATAGAACAGCAGGTAGGGATTTTGCCTTGCACATGGCTTACCCAGTTTTGATCCCCAGAATCCTATATGTTCCTCCCCAAGCCTGCCAGAAGTAATTTCTGAGTGGAGAACCAAGAGTAACCTCTAAGTTCCACTGAGCATGACCAAATACACAAAACAAAACAAAACAAAAAACAATTCCCAAAGAGTTTCTCTTTATGTCTCTGTGTTCTCATCTGACCTTGAATAGATCCATGGTCCCTCATTACAGTCCCCTGGGTACTGCGTGAGTGTTCCCTGAGCACAAAATCAGGAGTAAGCCCTGAGCACCATTGACTGTGGGCAAAAAAAAAGATTGGGGAGCCACACCCATTGATGCTCAGGGGTTACTCCTGGCTATGCACTCAGAAATCGCTTCTGGCTTGGGGAACCATATGGGACGCTGGGGGATCCGTCTAAAGAGCTGCTTGCAAGGCAGTCGCCTTACCACTGCACCACCGCTCAAGACCCCCCCCAAATTTTTTAAAGAAAGAAAATGGTTAGGAGTAGTGCTACATAATACTTTGGATAAGGCCTTGAATGTGACAGTCCAGAGTTAGATCCCCAGCATCCCATATGATCCCCAGAATCTGCGAGGAGTGATCCTGACCTGAGTATGGTCTGAAAGCAAACATAAATAAAAAGAATTGATAAAATAAAGTGTATTTAGGGGCTGGAGAGATAGCATGGAGGTAGGGCATTTGCCTTGCAAGCAGAAGGACAGTGGTTCAAACCTCGGCATCCCATATGGTCCCTGAGCCTGCCACGAGTAATTTCTGAGCATAGAGTCAGGAGTGGCCCCTGAGCGCTGCCGGGTGTGACCCCCAAGAAAACCAAAATCCAAAAACAAATAAAAACAACAAAAAAGAACATGTATTTGTAGGTAAGAAGATTAAGGGCTAAAGTGCATGTTTTGTACATTGTTTTCACTCTCACCCCTGTATGCTGCTCAGAGCATTGCCAGGAACAGTCCCTGAGTACTTCCAGATATGTCCCAAAAATATATCTACATATATATCAAAAATACATTTATATATATATATGAATTTAAATATATGTAACAAAAGTAGAGCTAGTACAGGATGTAAAGTACTTTCCTTACATGTAAATCAACTACAATTTGATCTCTGACCTAATAGAGTTTCCCAGGCATTGCCAAGAATGGTTCCTGAGTGTAGAGCCAAAGATTAATTGTTATTGTTAAGATTTCAATTGTTAAGATATCAATTCTTGGGCCGGGCGGTGGCGCTAAAGGTAAGGTGCCTGCCTTGCCTGCGCTAGCCTTGGACGGACCACGGTTCGATCCCCCGGTGTCCCATATGGTCCCCCAAGCCAGGAGCAACTTCTGAGCACATAGCCAGGAGTAACCCCTGAGCGTTACCGGGTGTGGCCCAAAAACCAAAAAAAAAAAAAAAAGATATCAATTCTTGGGGCCTGCGAGGTGGCGCTAGAGGTAATGTGTCTGCCTTGCAAGTGCTAGCCAAGAAAGGACCACGGTTATATCCCCTGGTGTCCCATATGTTCCCCCCATGCCAGGGGCAATTTTTGAGCGCTTAGGCAGGAGTAACCCCTGTGCATCAAACGGGTGTGGCCCAAAAAACCAAAAAAAAAAAGATATCTTTCCAACTTGGCCTGTTGTCTCGACTTAATCATAATCAAAAGCATAGCAAGGGGTGGGGTCAGAGAGATCGCATGTAGGTAAGGCATTTGCCTTGCATGCAGAAGGTCGATGGTTCAAATCCCGGCATCCCATATGGTCCACTGAGCCTGCCAGGAGCCATTTCTGAGTGTAGAGCCAGAGTAGCCCCTGAGCGCTGCTGGGTGTGACCAAAATAATAATAATAAGGGGCTGCAGAGATAGCACAGTGGTAGGGCATTTGTTTGCCTTGCAAGCGCTGACCCTGGAGCAATGGTGGTTCGAAACCCAGCATCCCAAATGAGAGATCAGCAAATTATCTAATACCATTACTGACAAATCTGAAAGAAGAAATCAATAACAGCACAATAATTGTGGGAGACCTCAACACGGCCACATCAACACTTGATAGATCAACCAGATTGAAACCCAACAAAAACATACTAGCCCTGAAAAGAGTTATGGAAGAAAGAGGACTAGTAGGTATATACAGGACACTCCATCCCAAAAAACCTGGATACACATTCTTTTCCAATGTACATGGGTCATTCTCCAGAATAGACTACATGCTGACACATAAAACATACCTCCATAAAATCAAGAGGATATAAATCCTGCAAGCTACCTTTGCTGACCACAAGGCTCTGAAATTATTTGTGAACTACAAAGCCACACAGAAGAAAAACTTTAACAATTGGAAATTAAACACCCTGATACTGAACAACCAGTGGGTCCGAGATAAAATCAAAAAGGATATAAAAACTTTCCTGGAAACAAATGATAATGAAGACACAAACTGCCAGAATATATGGGACACAGCAAAAGTGGTCCTGAGAGGAAAATTTATAGCTCTACAAGCACACATCAGGAAGGAAGAAGGCGCATACCTGAATAACTTAATGAGCAGCTCCAAAACTTAGAAAATGACCAACAAAAGGAACCAAAAATAGGGAGACAGAAGGAAATAACAAAGCTGAAAGCAGAACTCAATGAAGTGGAAAACCAAAAAACAATCCAAAAGATCAACGAAAGCAGAAGTCGGTTCACTGAAAAAATAAAAAAGATTGATAGACCATTGGCAAAACTCACAAAGAAAGAGAAAGAAATATGATAACCCATATTAGAAATGAAAAGGGGGAGATCACTACAGATATTGCAGAGATCCAAAGGGTAATCAGAGACTACTTTGAGAAACTTTATGCTACTAAACATGAGAACCTAGAAGAAATGGAAAAATTCTTGGACCCTTATAACCTTCCACATTTAAGTAAGAAGGATGTAGCATATCCAAACACCCCCATCACTACTGAGGAAATTGAAAGTGTAATCAAACATCTGTCCAAAAAGAAAAACCCAGGCCCAGATGGATTTCCTAATGAATTTTTTCAAATCTTTCAAGAGGAGCTACTGCCAATCCTAGCCAATCTCTTTCATGAAGTTGAAAAAACAGGAACACTCCCAAACAGCTTTTATGAAGCAAGAATCACCTTGATACCAAAACCAGACAGATATGTTGCCAAAAATTAAAATTACAGACCAATATCCCAGATGAATGCTGATGCAAAGATCTTCAACAAAATCCTGGCAAATAGGATCCAATGCATCATCAAGAAGATCATACGCTACGACCAAGTAGGTTTCATCCCAGGAATGCAAGGATGGTTTAACATCCGTAAATCTATCAACATCATACACAACATCAACAACAAGAAAAATAAAAATCACATGATCATATCAATAGACGCAGAGAATGCATTTGGTAAGGTCCAACACCCATTCTTGATCAAAACTCTCAGCAAGATGGGAATGGAAGGAATCTTTCTCAATCTAGTTGAAGCCATCTACCACATAGTATTGGAAGTTCTTGCTATAGCAATCAGGCAAGAAAAAGATATCAATGGAATCCAGATAGGAAAGGAAGAAGTCAAGCTCTCATTTTTTGCAGACGACATACTACTCTACTTAGAATACCCTAAAGACTCTACCAAAAAGCTCCTAGAAACAGTAAATTCATATAGCAAGGTGGCAGACTACAAATTCAACCTACAAAATCAAGGCCTTTTTATACACCAATAATGAATGGGAAGAAATGGAAGTCAGGAAAGCAATACTATTCACAATAGTGCCACACAAACTCAAATATCTTGGAGTCAACTTGACCAAAGATCTGAAGGACCTATACAAAGAAAACTATAAATCCCTGCTCCAAGATATAATAGAGGACACACGGAAATGGAAACACATACCATGCTCATGGATTGGCAGGATTAACAGGATTAACATCATTAAAATGGCAATACTCCCCAAAGCATTGTACAGATTTAATGCGATCCCCTTAAAAATACCCATGACATTCTTCAAATAAGTGGATCAAACACTTATGAAGTTCATCTGGAACAATAAACACCCTCGAATATCTAAAGCACTCCTAGGGAAAAGGAAAATGGGAGGCATTACTTTCCCCAACTTTAAACTGTACTACAAAGCAATAGTTATCAAAACAGCATGTTATTGGAATAAAGACAGACCCTCAGATCAGTGGAATAGGCTTGAGTTCTCAGAGAATGTTCTCTCGACATACAATTACCTAATTTTTGACAAAGGAGCAAGAAATCCTAAGTGGAGCAGGGAAAATCTCTTCAATAAGTGGTGCTGGCAGAACTGGTTAGCCACTTGCAAAATAGCGAACATAGACTCCCAGATAACATAATGTATGAAGGTAATATCCAAATGGATTAAAGACATTGATATCAGACCTGATACCATAAGGTATATAGAACAACACGTTGGTAAAACGCTCCATGACATTGATACTAAAGTCATCTTAAAGGAGGAAACTGCACTTCCCAAACAAGTGGAAGCAGAGATCAACAGATGGGAACACATTCAACTGAGAAGCTTCTGCACCTCAAAAGAAATAGTGTCCAAGATACAAGAGTCACCCATGAGTGGGAGAAAATATTCACCCAACACCCTTCAGATAAGGGGCTAATTCCTAAAATATACAGGGTACTGACAGAACTTTACAAGAAAAAAACATTTAATCCCATAAAAAATGGGGAGAAGAAATGAACAGACACTTTGATAAAAAAAAAGAAAGAAGGGGCCGGGCGGTGGCGCTAGAGGTAAGGTGCCTGCCTTGCCTGCGTAGCCTCGGACGGACCGCGGTTCAATCCCCCGGTGTCCCATATGGTCCCCCAAGCCAGGGGCAACTTCTGAGCGTATAGCCAGGAGTAACCCCTGAGCGTCACCGGGTGTGGCCCAAAAACAAAAACAAAAACAAAAAACAAAAAAAAAAGAAAGAAATACAAATGGCCAAAGGCACATGAAAAAATGCTGCTCGTCACTAATCATCAGGGAGATGCAAATCAAAATGATGAGATACCATCTCACACCACAGAGATTGGCGCACATCACTAAGAATGAGAACAGTCAGTGGTGGCGGGGATGTGGGGAGACAGGAACTCTTATCCACTGCTGGTGGGAATGCCGTCTAGTCCAACCTCTATGGAAAGCGATATGGAGATTTCTCCAAAATCTGGAAATTGAGCTCCCATTCGACCCAGCTATTTCACTTCTAGGGATATACCCTAAGAACACAAGAATACAATATAAAAGCCCCTTCCTCACACCTATATTTATTGCAGCACTATTCACAATAGCCAGGCTCTGGAAACAACCAAGATGCCCTTCAACAGATGAATGTCTAAAGAAACTATGGTACATATACACAATGGAATATTATGCAGCCGTCAGGAGAGATGAAGTCATGAAATTTTCCTATACATGGATGTATATGGAATCTATCATGCTGAGTGAAATGAGTCAGAGGGAGAGAGTCGCAGAATAGTCTCACTCATCTATAGGTTTTAAGAAAAATAAAAGTCATTTTTGTAACAATCCTCAGAGACAATGAGAAGAGGGCTGGAATACCAGCTCACTTCATGAAGCTCACCACAAAGAGTGGTGAGTGCAGCTATAGAAATGACTACACAGAGAACTACCATAATCATGTGAATGAATGAGGGAACTGGAAAGCCCATCGAGTATAGGTTGGGGTGGGGTGGGATGGAGGGAGATTTGGGACATTGGTGGTGGGAATGTTGCACAGGTGAAGGTGTTCTTTACATGACTGAAACCTAATCACAATCATTTATGTAATCAAGATGTTTAAATAAAAAAATGAAAAAAAAAAAACACTGCACCCCAGCTAGCTGCTCTTGGAGGACCCCCTCGCCCTGTTCTCAGTGTCTCCCTCTAGCGGCCCTATTAAGCACTGCACCCCAGCCAACTGCTCTTGGAGGACACCCTCTCCCTGTTCTCAATGTCTCCCTCTAGCGGTCTTATTAAGCACTGCACCCCAGCCAGCTGCTCTTGGAGGACACCCTCTCCCTGTTCTCAGTGTCCCCCTCTAGCGATCTTACTAAGCACTGCACCCAGACAGCTGCTCTTGAGGACCCCCTTTCCCTGTTCTCAGTGTCTCCCTCTAGCGGCCCTGTTAAGCACTGCACCCAGCCAGCTGCTCTTGAGGAACCCCTCACCTCACACTGTTCCAGTGTCTCCCTCTAGCGATCTTATTAAGCATTGCACCCAGCCAACTGTGCTGGGTGGACCCACACTCCCTGTTCTCAGTGTCTCCCTCTAGTGTTCCTATTATGCAGTGCACCTAGCCAGCTGCTTTTGGAAGACTCCCTCTCTCTCTTCTCAATGCTGTCTCCCTCTAGCGGTCTTACTAAGCACTGCACACCAACCATCGGCTCTTGTAGGATCCCATCTCCATGTTCTCAGTGTCTCCCTCTAGCGGCTCTTAAATTCCAATGACCAAGTTAGTTAGGCTTTACAAGATGCAACTTCAGCAAATGAGAGGTAGGTATTGTAACCATTCAAGCACTGCAGCATAAATTAAATTATAAAATCCTTAGAGATAGTAAATAGGACGGATTTTAATCCAATTTTAAAAGGTCTGCACTTTATACAAATACTTAAAACTTGTATTTCTTTTATTGTTTCCAATTAGAAAACTAATTTCTAGAATTACTTTTATCTATCAAGACCAAGTTTTTCTTTTATTGCTCTTAGTAAAGACAATCTAGGCAATTTTATATTAAGACCTTAAAACCACATTAAATTTTATATTGTTATTTAGATTTAGTTATCTAATGCTATTAAGCATTCCCAAGATTAACAATTTTATCAGAATGCTAACCACAAAAATTAAAAAAATGCTAACCATAACATTTTTACACAGTTTTGACCTCTTAAAATAATATTCATTTTTAACATAAATAGAAATATAAAGATTCGTATTATACCCACATTATAAAGCTGTTTGAACCTTCTCTGAACTGATTGATAACTTCTAAGGGTGGGTTTAAATTTCTTAGGGTACATGTCATTTTTCAGTCTGTATTAGAACTCAATTTTACCAGAAATGTAAACTACAATAATTTGCAAATTATTCATTCTAAGAAACCTTTAATTACCGGAATTTTTCCGAGAGATTTAAAGACCCAATTTTTCCTTCTGGAAAGATCCCCCCCCTTTTTTTTTGGTTTTTGGGCCACACCCGGTAACGCACAGGGTTTACTCCTGGCTATCTGCTCAGAAGTTGCTCCTGGCGGGGGGACCATATGGGACACCGGGGGATCGAACCGCGGTCCGTCCAAGTCTAGCACAGGCAAGGCAGGCACCTTACCTTTAGCGCCACCGCCCGGCCCCATGATCCCCTTTCTTAATAAGCTCCAGTAAAGAATTTTTAACTGACCAAGTTCTTAGCTTCCCAGCCAGAGGCAGCAAGATGACAGCTCTCAAGATTATTCTGAGTTTACCTTTTGGCTGAGGTATTTAGTCATAAAGTTCAGACTCTCCAGGACAAATTTAAGCCCTGCTGGCCAGAATGGAGACAGAGTTTGTGACCACCAACTTGCCCTGTCCCTAACAGATTCTGCCTTGAAATACAAAAAAACACACAAAACACAATTAAACAAAAAATACAAGGAAGTATAGAAATTGCCACTCAACACCACTTTCTGCACCTCTTGGGAAGTTCGCCAGCAAGAGACCTTTGCCTGTGCAGTCTGTGCCTGCTCCATGGCTGACTGAGAAAATGCAATAGATAATAGAATCAGTCAAGAAGTCAGTTACCGGGCCCAGAGAGATAGCACAGCGGCGTTTGCCTTGCAAAAGCCTGATTCAGGACCAAAGGTGGTTGGTTCGAATCCCGGTGTCCCATATGGTCCCCTGTGCGTGCCGGAGCTATTTCTTTTTTGTTTGTTTGTTCTTTTGGGGGGTCACACCCAGCATTGCTCAGGGGTTACTCCTGCCTGTCTGCTCAGAAATAGCTCCTGGCAGGCACGGGGGACCATATGGGACACCAGGATTCGAACCAACCACCTTTGGTCCTGGATTGGCTGCTTGCAAGGCAAACACCACTGTGCTATCTCTCCGGGCCCAGGAGCTATTTCTGAGTAGACATCCAGGAGTAACCCCTGAAACCGCCGGGTGTGGCCCCCCCAAAAAAAAGAAAAGAAAAGAAAGCAGTTATCACACAAATTCCCCACACATTCTGCCAAGCACTCCACCATTCACACTGACCGGTCTTCACTCTCCTTTAAACTTTCACAAATTCCTTTCGCTCTCTCGGCCATGCCTAATGAACTCCACACCTCTCCAGAACTGGGAAGGATTTCTCTCTCACTGAATAACTTGCAATTTGAAGAGAGAGACAGGAGAAAATAAATCAGAGAAGAGGAAAGCCAAAAAAATGAAACCAAAACTAGAAAATTAGATCAAAATGAAATCAAACCAACCTGAAAGGATCTGCAAAGGGTTCATGCCCAATTTGGAAAGCCCAGCCGTGACTTGCGCTGATCCTTGGAGCTCGGTGGAGTCTCGTTTTGGAGCCAAGATTCCTGTTCCCTGCCGAGGAGGCTTTGCCTGACCTCTCCCTGATGAGAAAGGCCCCTCTAGCCACTTCTCCCTAGGGCTCCTCAATAAAAGCAAGTCTCAGAAGACAAGGAGAAACATCACAAAAAAAGTAACAGACAAATCTGAACTAGGTCCTAATTCTTGGGCAGTTTACAGATGTATACCACACTTACTTACAAAAGGATATTCTTACAAAAGGGGGTTCCAAACGTCCTCAGTATTCCCAAACCTCACTAAGTCATCCTTCAGATCTGTGCCCTATGGCCCTCTTGACACATCTGTCAGCCGCCACCGAGAACCCTCATTGGCCCATACAGCAGTCACACTGCCCACACCAAGTGCAAATTTTACCTCCTAGGCGCCAGTGTCCTCAGAACCCCGAGGTGAGGTGTTGATGTCCCTGAACAGGCGTGAATATCTCGGTGGAACCTCCAATGTTAAGTCCAGGAGAACGATGTGGCTTTCAAAGACACCAAGACCCCAGTTTCATGCAAAAGCAAGGGGTTTATTGTTCAAGCATATATGCCTGGGCACCCAGCTTGGCCATATGGCTAGAGGCTGAGAGCCCCGTTCACAAATCCAGCAGTTCTTTTACAACACTCCAGTACAATAGAAAATTTACTGAACACAGCCTGAACGTTGATTTCAGAAAGTTGAGTGACTTTTACATTTCAGAGAATATTTGGAACATTTATTAAAGACACAGGTGAACAGGTTGTACAGGTTCATTAAATTTTCAGTTGTGGTCACCTTAAACTTTTGGGGGCTTCCGGGCATATGCAGAGACATTTTAAACTTTTTCCCTTTTCAGCATCACCATTCCCTTCTTCTTTCACAGATAATTATATAATATGATCTATGTTTACTACATGCACATCATTATTATTGAAATGTATATGAGGTGTTTTTTGTATAGATTTGGTGGTGCAGGTCACAGGTTTGCAAGAAATTGAGTTCAGGTTTCAGGTTGTCATGGTGTATGTTTGGGGGGAACTTTTTTTGCACAATGTTATCTAGGAACAACATACAAATATTATGTACAAGGAAATAGAGCCAGAGAGATAGCATGGAGGTAAGGCGTTTTCCTTTCATGCAGAAGATCATTGTTTCAAATCCGGCATCCCATATGGTCCCCCGAGTCTGCCAGGAGTGATTGCTGAGCATGGAGCCAGGAGTAACCCCTGAGCACTTCCGGGTGTGACCCAAAAGCAAAACAAAAAAGATCATGTACAAGGAAATAAAGTATATAGGACAGGGACCTTTCTTTTAATGTACTGACCACAATTAGATTCCCAGCACCCCATGTGGTCACCATGTGAATCCTGCTGAGGGATTCCTGAGCTCAGAGCTAGGAGTAAGCCCTGAGCTTTGCTGATTACAGTGTAAGTAAATAAAATTTTATGAATACATATAACAAACTACTGAAGAACAGTAAAAAAAAATACAAGCCGATAAAAAGCTTGGATAAAGATGGAACAAAACAACCATGCTGAATGTCCCTTTGCAGTTTGGAAAGTAACTTATTTCTGGTTTCCACTAAGAACACCAATCTTTGGAAGTGAATAACTAAGATATCTCAATATGAATAAGGGGAAACCCTACTTTTACTACTAGGTGTACATTCTTTTTTGGGGATCACACCCGACTGTGCACAGGGGTTACTCCTGGATCTTCGCTCAGAAATAGCCCCTGGCAGGCACAGCAGACCCTATGGGATGCTGGGGTTCAAACCACCATCCTTCTGCATGCAAAGCAAATGCCCTACCTCCATGCTATTTCCCCAGCCCCAGGATGTACATTCGTAACAATGGATTTACTCAATATTGCGAACCATAGTGCCTGAATAAAAAAGAGAGAGAGGAAGGGAGGGAGGAAGTGAGGGAGGAAGGGAGAGAGTGACAGAGATACAGGGAGAGAGAGGTATAGAGGCAGGCTACAGGGGTGTAGGAGGAAGGAAGACTGGAGGCATTGATTGTGGGAAATATGCACTGGTGAAGGGATGAGTATATGATTGAAATTCTGTGACGAACAACTTTGTAAATGCATCTCATGGTGATTAAGTTAAAAATATAGGGGCTGGAACAGTGGCACGGAGCATTAACGTGTCTGCCTTGCCCATGCTAGCCTAGGATGGACTGGGTTCGATTCCCCGGTGTTCCATATGTTCCTCCAAGCCAGGAGCGATTTCTGAGCACATAGCTAGGAGTAACCCCTGAGCATCACTGGGTATGGCCCATATAAAATATATATACATATATTAATGGGACTGGAGCAGTATCACAGTATTTGTGTGTTTGCCTTGCATGCAGCCAAGCTGGGTTGAACTTTGACTTGATCTCTGGCATCTACTATGGTCCCCCGAACCTGCCAGGAGCAATTTCTGAGCGCAGAGCCATGAGTAAGGTCTGAGCACCATCAGTGTAGCATATGAAAAAGTTTCCATAAGATGATTCTTGGAATTGTATATAAAAGTGTTTCCTTAGGATTGTTCTGTGACTTTTGCCCCACCTAACCCTTCCAGGTGGGGCGCTGTGGAGTTGGCAATAAATAGCTTGAGGGACAGGAGTGAGGGGTCCTTCTGTGAAAAAGCTGCTGGCTGCAGAAGGATTCTCTGGCTCTCCTTGCCCGATCTTTTAAACCCTATCGTTCTTGTCTGTGTGGATTATTATTTGCTGCGGATAAATATTACCAAGGTCTTCTTCCGAAAGGGGACAAGGGGATGGGAAGTAATTTCTCATTCTGGGGACTGTTCTTGGATTCACAAATACCCAGCAAAGTTAACAGCGAAGAAACCTTGCAAATGGCCCCCGAACAGGGACCTGGACCCTCAATAACTGTAAGTGAAACACTTTATTGGAAATTGCCTCTGGAGATCCTTGGATGGCTTCTATGGTCAGTCGTGTTGATTGTGCCACCTTGTTACAAATTCTTTGGTTTGGCGTTTGTCAAGTGGATATTTCCATACTATTTAAAACAAATAGGCTGGATGATAGGTAAATTCATTGCTTTTGGATGGTTGTGGTCTATAGTTCAAATGACAATTGATACTCAAATATTTGCCTCGCCTGTGTTGGCTCCATTAGCCATAGTTTCTGGAATCTCTGTGGTTGCTAATATTGTTATGGCGTGCATAGGTATTGGCTGGTATTTCGGAAGAAAAAGTGTGGAAAAAGTGAGGCTAAGACCAGCCTGGAAAATAAGGAGATCTATCCAATGAAACTCCAGGCCAAAGTGCGGGCTGATGAATCTAGCACCACCATCAAAAATATAGGCATTTTTCCCAACAAAAAAATCTACTCGGAAACATAATTTAGAAACTCAGGACCCAAATCAAAATATTAACACTGATGACCAACCCCCGGTGCTAAGTCCACAAGTGAGTCCGGATTCTGTAAACAGAATGGAATCACATAATAGTACTAGCTCAGATGACGAATCACAGGCTAGTGCTCCACATGTCAGGGCTCAGAGCCCGGTGCAAAGTAATTCTGCTAATCCGGCCTCAGTTCCTTTACAAACAGTATATAGACCAATTTATGAACCCCTTGAAATAGAAGACATGGAACGGTTTAAGAAAGCATGTAAGGAATTTGGGCCAACCTCTCCATACTGTCTGGAGACGCTAAGACTTTGGTGTTGAAAATCACTTTGGACCCTGCATGAATTTAAAAAACTAGCTGAAATATGCTTGCCATCTAAACAGCAAACCGAATGGGAGATGTTCTATTTGGAGGGTGTGAAATCCAAATTATATAGCCCGGATGGAACAAAAAAACGAGTGGCAGGGGTCACTCTATCGTATGAATTATTAATGGCAGAAAATCAATATGCAGATATTCAGGCACAAGCTGCTTTACCTAAGGAAATCTTAAACATAATTAAAGATATTGCAGTATCCTCATGGGAAAAACTTGATATGAACAGCACAGGTGCAGGGACCTTTTAAAGAATTACCCAAGGTCCCCATGAGCCATATATCGACTTTGTAGCTAAACTCAAAGATGCTTTGAAAATACAAGTCAAAGATAAGCAGGTTAGAAAATATTTAGAAAAAAGTTTGGCTTATCATAATGCGAATTCAGCCTGCAAATTGATATTGGCCCCTTTGCAGGACAACGCTGACTTAAATGATTTTTTATATGCCTGCAGAAATGTTTATGATTCTTCAGCAAACCTGGATCCGGTGCAAACTTTTGCAGTCAGTAAGAGAACAAAGTTCTTCTACCCCCGGGGGAAAAAGCGCTGCCCCAAAGCCTGGTCTCTGCCCAAAATGCAAGAGAGGTCGCCACTGGGCAAAAGATTGCAGATCTGGAAATCTCCCTAATAATAACACAGGGAATGGTTTTAACACTACACCCAGGAGGCAATTCTTCTGTTACCATTGTGGAAAACAGGGCCATTTCAGAAGAAATTGTCGTCTTTTGTTAAATCAAGCTCCTCAGGGACACACATTTCCAATGCAGGGAAATGCCTACCGGGCCAGTCCCCAGGCCCGTGCAAATCAGGGGCAAAGTCCACAAACCATACTTCTTCCGAGCCCAGCCCAAGATTGCTCACAACTAGCGAATTAATTCATGCGACTGCGGGGAGCGCTGGGCTCGACATAACTTGCCCAGAAGACATTACAATTTACCCAGGAGCATGCCCCTTCATGCTAAAAACTGGCATTGTAGGCCCGCCACCCCCAGATACAATGGGATTGATTCTAGGCAGAAGTTCTCTCAATGTAAAGGGTATATCAGTAACCACAGGTGTCATTGACTCAGATTCAAAGGGAGAAATTGTTGTAGTAATTACGGTACCGGATACTTGGACATTCAAAAAGGGGGAGGCAATTGCCCAGATAGTAATAGTGCCGTATGTCAAATTTGGGACTTCAGATAAGACACGAATTGGAGGTTTTGGAAGCACAGATCCAGGGGCCGCCCATAACCCAATTATCGATCTGGTTACTAAATTTAAAGAGGAAAATCCGATGATTAAACTTCACTTTCAGGGGCGACCCTTTAATGGAATGATAGACACCGGGGCTCAAATCACAGTAATTTCTGATAAGGAATGGCCAGAAAATTGGCCTCTACAAGAAATTCCATACTCGCTAGAAGGAGTGGGAGGCTTAAGTTCCTGTCTGTTAAGTAAAAGGACTATGGTAGTTCACGGCCCAGAAAATCAAAAGGCTATAATTAGACCTCATGTGGGCCCATTCTCACCTTCTCTGTGGGGTCGCCACCTACACAAACAGTGGAAAGCTGAATTCCACATCCCATTAGCTCCAGAAGAGTCTGGAACTTCTCCTGAAATAAAAACTCAGAATTTTTGGTAGGGGCCACTGACAGAAAGAACCCAGCACCAATAAAAATAAAATGGAAATCTGATGAACCAATTTGGATAGGTCAGTGGCCCCTTAAAATTGATAGATTAAAGGTGCTAACAGAATTAGTGGAAGAACAGCTAAAATTAGGGCATATTGAGCCTTCATTTTCTCAATGGAATTCGCCTATATTTACCATGTTGTGTATGTAAATATTTGGGGGGATTACTATGTTGCTCACCCTAATCTGATTAGGTGATTGTGCCCTACCCTAGGGTGTGACTTGGCATTCTGCCCCCACCCTAGGGTAGGACCTGATTCTGCTTCCACCATTGGTTGGTATCTGATCCCACCATTGGGTGGGACCTGACTCTGGACTATAAGAGCAAGGGTCTGTGGAAGGCGAGAGGCTTTTGCTGGCTGGAACTGAATCTGAGTCTTTGGACTTCAGTTTTGTCCATCCGAATAAAGCAAATATTTCCACGAGCCTGATTGTCTGCGAGCTGTTTACCCGCCGTTTCACCTCAGAACCGTGGGCTAGACAGGGTGGCAGACACGTGCTCCGAGCTGGAAGAAAAGGGCCTCATTCTCCATCCCTCCATCAGTCAACCTCGTCAGGGGCTGTCCTGCTACATAATGACGCCCGGACAGGGACCTGAACCCTGGACCCTCAGAACTGTAAGTGAAATATTTCATTGGAAATTTCCTATGCTGACCATCAAATGGTTTCTGTGGTTAGTCATGTGGATTTTACCACCCTTAGTCTTACGCATTGGTGCTCTAGTATACAAGTGGATCATTCCATTTTGTTTAAAACTAATTGGTTTTGATCTAAGGACAATCACTGCAGTTGGATGGTTGTGGTCTATATTTCAAATGAAAAGTGTAGTGTCTCTAGCCATCATAGTTTGTGGAATTTCTGTGTTGACTAACGTTATTATTATGAGCATAGTTATTTGCTGTTATTTCTATTTAGGAAATAGAAAGTGTAGAAATGGTGAGGCTAAAACCAGTATAGATAATAAGGAAATTTATCTGACGAAAACTCAGACCAAGGTGCAGGCTGACGAATCCAGCCCCACCATCAACAATATAGAAATTTTTGCTGGAAGAAAAACAACTAAGAATGTTAAGCCTGATTCTAGTGAATTGCTTGATAGTAGTGACTCAGATAATGATCTACCTCCAGCGCTAACTCCACGAAGTATGCCTCCTTCTAGTCACAAAATTGAATCGCAGAGCAGAGCAGATTCAAACGATGAACCACATGCTCGGTCTCAGAGCTCTATTCAGAGTAATTTTGCTAATCAGGCCTTATCCCCTATAGACGGGGTAAATGTTTCTAACTATGTACCCTATCAGATGGAAGAATTAGATCGGTTTAAAAGATCATGTAAAGAAAATGGGCCAAAATCGCCATACAGTGTGGAGTTATTAAGACTTTGGAGTCATAACTCATCTTGGACTTTGTATGATTTTAAAAGAATCGCTGAAATATGCCTGTCGTCTAAACAGCGAACTGAATGGGAAATGTACTATTCAGAAGGCGTAAAAGCTAAATTATATAGTCCGGATGGTATGAAAAAGCAAGTGGCAGGTGTTACTTTATCGTATGAATTATTGATGGCAGAAAATCAATTTGCAAATATTCAGACACAAGCAGCTTTACCTAAGGAAATCTTAAATTTAATCAGGGAGATTGCATTGTCAGCATGGGAAAAAATTGATTCTAACATCATTGGTAGAGGAAACTTTTTAAAAATTACCCAAGGCCCTTATGAGTCATTTGCAGAGTTTGTAGGTAAGATTAAAGATGCTCTGAAGTTACAGGTGGAAGATGAGGAGATTAGAAACTTCCTAGTAAAATCTTTGGCCTATCAGAATGCAAATTCAGCCTGTAGATTAGTATTGAATACATTAAATGAAAAGTCAGATCTGAATGATTACCTTTATGCCTGCCGGAATGTCTATGTGGAACCCCAACCCCCACCCCACTTAGACTCAGTACAAACCTTCCCAGTTACCAAGGGAACAATGCCTTACTCCCCTCGGGGACAGAACACTTTCCGGAAACCAGGTCTTTGCCCAAAATGCAAAAGGGGTCGCCACTGGGCGAAAGATTGCAGATCCAGAAACCTCATTAATAATAACCCAAGTAGAGGTTTCAACACAGTCCCCAGGAGGCAAATCGCCTGCTACCATTGTGGAAAACAGGGACATATCAAAAGAAATTGTCGTCTCCTTATAAATTCAGCTCCCCAAGAACACACATACAAGATGCAGGGAAACGCCCACAGGGCCTCCCCCCAGGCCCTTCCAAATCAGGGGCAAAGTTCACAGACAATAATCCTTCCAAGCCCAGCCCAAGAAAATTCATCACGATAAGGGAATTAATCCACTCTACTTCAGGGAGTGCCGGATTAGACATATTATGCCCAGAGGACATTACAATTTACCCAGGAGCATGCCCTTACATGTTAGAAACTGGCATTGTAGGCCCGCCACCCCCAGATACCATGGGTTTGATTCTTGGCAGAAGTTCCCTCAACATAAAGGGTATATCAGTAATCACTGGTGTCATTGACTCAGATTCCATGGGAGAAATCATTGTAGTTATTACTGTACCAGTTACATGGACCTTTAAAAAAGGAGAAGCGATTGCCCAGATAGTAATAGTGCCTTATGTCAAATTTGGGACTTCAGATAAGACTAGAATTGGAGGTTTTGGAAGCACAGATCCGGGTGCTGCTCAAAACCCAATCGTGGCTCTGGTTACTAAATGTAAAGATGAACACCCAATGATCAAACTTCACTTGGAAGGCAAACCCTTTGATGGAATGATAGATACGGGTGCTCAGGTTACCGTAATTTCTGATAAAGAATGGCCAGAAAATTGGCCTCTTCAGGAAATCCCGTATTCCCTAGAAGGAATAGGAGGCCTGAGTTCCTGTCTGTTGAGTACGAGGACTATACTATTTTACAGTCCAGAAAATCAAAAAGCAATAATCAGACCTCACGTGGGCCCATTTTCACCATCCCTGTGGGGCCGTGACCTACACAAACAGTGGAAAGCAGAATTCCACATCCCATTAGCTCCAGAAGAGCCCGAACCTTCTTTTGATTTAAAAACCCAAAATTTTTAGTGGGGGCCACTACCGTAAAAACACCAGCACCAATAAAAATAAAATGGAAATCTGATGAACCAATTTGGACAGGTCAGTGGCCCCTTAAAACTGATAAATTAAAGGTGCTGACAGAATTAGTGGAGGAACAGCTAAGTTTAGGACATATTGAACCATCTTTTTCTCAATGGAATTCACCTATATTCACTATAAAAAAGAAATCCGGTAAATGGAGACTTTTGATGGATCTTAGAGCTATAAATTTATCCATGATACCTATGGGCAAATTGCAGACTGGTTTACCATCACCTGTAGTTATTCCAAAGGAATGGCCACTAATTATAATTGATCTGAAAGACTGCTTCTACCATATTCCTATCCACCCAGATGATAAAAAACGTTTTGCATTCTCAGTTCCTTCTCTCAATAATACCCATCCCTGCAGACGTTTCCAATGGACTGTTCTCCCCCAAGGCATGCTGAATTCCCCAACCATGTGTCAGTTTTTTGTAGATAAGGTTTTGAGCCCTGCTCGTGAAAAATTTCCTCAAGCCATGATATTTCATTATACAGATGATATCTTGCTCACAATGAACAATGAAACAGATTTACAGGAATTATACTCTTATGTTACTGACTGTTTACAAACATCAGGACTGAAAATAGCTTTAGAAAAAATACAGATAATGCCACCGTATCAATATTTGGGTTTTATTTTGGACCGGACGTCTATACATCCACAAAAATTTTCTATCAAAAAAGAAAACCTTAGAACGCTTAATGATTTTCAGAGACTTTTAGGTGACGTAAATTGGCTCCGCCCTGCACTAGGAATCCCAAATGCAGAGTTATCTAATCTGTTTAAAACGTTGGAGGGTGACCCTGCTTTAGATAGCCCGAGAAATTTAACAACAGCTGCAAAAAATGAATTGGACATCTTCTTGAGCAGATTACAAAAATCGTTTCTCTCAAGATTCATCCCAGGAGAAAAGGTATTACTGTTAATCTTCCCTACTATAGAAACCCCCACAGGGGCCTTGATGCAACAGTCAGGACCTTTGGAATGGGTGTATTTACATAACAAACAACCTCGCTCAGTTGTCCCCTACTTACAACTGATTTCAGAGATTATTATCAAGGCAAGACTCAGATCTATATCTTTACTAGGTTTTGATCCAGATATAATAGTTTTGCCAGTACCAAAAAAGGAAATTGAGTCAATATTGCCAATGAATGAATCTCTACAAAGGGCCCTCTCAGATTTCACAGGAGAAATATCCTCCCATTATCCAGCAGGAAAAATTTGGGACTTTTTAAAGAAAACTCAGTTTGTTATTTCTTCAATTGTTCGGGATTCCCCTATTCCCAATGCCAAGGTTTTTTACATTGATGGATCCCAAAATGGAAAAGGAGGAATAACTGGAGACAACATTAATATGACCATAGATACCAAATATAAATCTGCACAGAAAGTTGAATTAGCAACGTTAATTTACCTATTAGAAAATGTATCTGAAGCCATGAATATAGTTTCTGATTCTTTGTATGTGGTAAATTTATGTCATGTGATAGCCACTGCATCCCTTAATGCTAATAACCCGATCATACAGGACTTACTTAAACAATTACAGCAGCTTCTTCAAAAACGAACTGAGCCTATCTTCATCACACATATTAGAGCCCACTCAGGTCTTCCAGGACCTATGGCTCAAGGAAATAAAACTGCTGACTTGCTAGCAATGCCTATATTTAAATCACCTGTAGAGGAACATTCAGCCCTACACACAAATGCTCGCCGTTTACATGTGAATTACCAAATTCCATGGAGGCAAGCTAGAGAAATTGTAGAAAACTGCAACGTATGTGCACCGTTAACAAAAAAGACTCACATAGCAGGAGCAAACCCAAGAGGCTTACAATCTAACGAACTTTGGCAAATGGATATAACTCAAACAGATTTATTTCCAAGGTAACCTTATCTTCATGTTGTGGTGGACACTTATTCTCGGTTTATGTGGGCAATTCCCATGTCTTCTCAAAAATCTAAGGCTGCTTGTAGTTTTCTTTTACAATGTTTCTCTGTGATGGGTATTCCATATTCTATAAAAACTGATAATGGGCCAGCCTATGTTAGCAAAACTTTTGAATTTTTTTGTAAGGAATGGCAGATAAGACATCTCAGAGGAATTCCTTACAATTGTAGGGGACAGGCCATTGTAGAAAGGACTCACAGAACCTTAAAAACTCAATTGCAAAAAAATAGAAAAAGAGGTTTACCACCAACGGATTTGCTGTCTTTGACTCTTATCACACTAAATTACTTTAACTTACCCCAAGGGGAAAGCTACACTGCAGCGGAAAGACATTTTAAAGAAGATATTCAGAGACAAGAAACAACCCATAAACCTATTTGGATCAAGGAAGATGAAAAATGGATAGCTGGCTATCTTCTCCTAAGAGGAAGGGGTTATGCCTATGTTTCTATAAATGATGACCCTCCCAAGAAATTTTGGGTTCCATTACGTCTTGTTAGAAATCGGGCTAGCACAAATGATCAGGTTCAGACTACAAACTCCCCTTCAGAGAAAAAACAGAATACTTCAGACACTAACAGCAGTAATATTACTAAGGTCTCTGGGGCAGGGAACGATTTAGCTGTCACACACCATACAATGAGTGAGACTGATGGTAGTGATAAACCCTTACACTCCGAGATGCAAAAGGAAAGACAGGAAGCTGTCTTAACTGGGCTCCAAAATATAGGAAACTCTTGCTACATGAACTCAATATTGCAATGCTTGTATATTTCAGACTTAACTCAGTATTTTTATAAAGATCATTATAAAAAGGATATTAACAAGAAAAATCCGATGGGGCATGAAGGTAAATTAGCCGAAGAATTTGGTCGGCTCATCAAAACCATGGGAAATGGATTTCATAGATATATTAACCCTGAAAGCTTCAAAGTAACAATTGGTTTACTTAATGACCAGTTTGCTGGACACAATCAGCAGGATCCTCACGAACTACTGATGTTCCTAATAGAGGGATTACATCAGGACTTGCTTACTGTAAATCTAATGACAGACAAAACTACACATCTCATGGGAAATGAAAATTATGAACAATTTAGTCCAGAACACCAAAAGGCTCATAAATCTATTATTTATGATCTCTTTCAAGGACAATTCAAATCTATACTCCAGTGTCTCACTTGCCACCAAAAGTCTGAGGTTTATGAGACATTTGTTCATTTGTCTTTGGCTGTTACATCTACAGATGAATGTACATTACAGGAATGCCTCTCTGAATTTTTTAAGGAAGAAGAATTAAGAAATGACAACAAAGTTCTGTGCAACAGTTGCAAAAATAGAAGGGATTTTTTAAAGAAAACGTATTTATGGAAACTGCCACCAGTACTTATAATACACTTGAAACGTTTTGCTTTTGATGGCAAACAAATAAAAAAATTGCATACTTATGTAGATTTTCCTTTAGAAGACCTCAATTTAGAGGAATTCACTTCAGAGAATAAAAGCAAGATTAAGAAATACAACTTATCATCGGTGTCAAATCATTATGGTAAAGTTCACTATGGACACTGTACTTCATACTGTAAAATTGCTGCAAAACAACACTGGATAAATTTTGATGACAAGAAGATCAAAAAAGTCCCTAATACATTGGTGAAATCCACAGCAGCATACATCCTGTTTTATACTTCTTAGAGATCTACAATGAACACCAGATAATCATTTTACTTCCTTATCAGTTGCTATTAATGCTCTAGGATTCTTTCCACAGGCATGATCAATGAATATAGATTGAAAATCATGAATCCCCAATGTGTTTCCTTGTAGGATGGATTTATGTCTTAATTTCATTATTGCTCTAGGTCTCAGTTAATCATGAAATTTTACAAATTAATTTAGTCAAGGTTCACCTGAAAGAGAAATTTCTCATCATATTAATGTTGTTTTTCTTTCTAGGTATACTCATTTAACGACTTTCACTCTTTTTATTTTAACATCATTGCTTTATTTCCCTCAATTTAGGTTTTAAGACGCTGACATAATGATAATTTTAGGTGGACTTTCTTCACAGTGCTTCTTGCCTATGATTGATTATCATAAAGCTACTGTTATACAATAAATTTGTATATATACTGATATACATGTATAGTAGAGTTTTCCATGTTTGTATTACGCATGAAATTCTCTTTCAGATCTGCTAGGCAAAACCATAAAAAAAGATTTTTTTTTTGAATTTGAAATGATTTATCTAAACAATTGCCGGCTATTACATTTTAAGGAGCTTTTAGTTGATTCAGCTGAATTCTCTTTTCTTTTGCTTTATTTTGGATCCTTTCCAACAAATATTTTTTAGTATGAGTGAGTGTTATGGCCATATTTTTTGTGAAGTCTGTGTGTATGTCTTGTTTAGTGTCTGTCTGTTCTACATATTTTGTATATAGTTTCCTTTTTCCTAACTTTATCTTCCCCAAATTAGTCTTCCTTATCCTTCCTTCTCTCTTCCTAGTCCTTAACATTTTAATTTTCAGGATTTCACATGTGCAACCATCTCCTTCACCCACAACTACAAGCTTCCTGATCTCGGCGGGAAGAAGAAATCCATGACTGTTGGAGTTTTACACCATATATGCTGCAAACTTGTTGGAAATGAAGCCACCTGGGATTTGTGTCACAATGTAACACCAGAGAAAAGATCCATGGACAAGACCCACAGTCTCTGGATCCCAGTTAAACTGTGCTATCTGAATTTCTGGTTTTCCATCCACATACAAAATGCTATTGTTGACCGTTTCTACAATGGCTACCCCAAGATTGCACCGATCCCAAAGGAAATACAGAAGCCCAACCAACTTATGATGTAATGATGTAACACTTGGGGATGCCCAACACATGGATGACTGTACTGGCCTTCCTTCTTCATTCAGCTTGATGTTATCTCCTGTACAAGGCTTCAACCCGCTTTTCCAGACCCATCAAGTGTCTTCTGCCGGTCTTTTTGGAGTTCCAGACCCCTCATATTTACAGATTGGTATTGAACTCTGTAGAAATTACATCTGTTGTTTTTCCTATAACTGTAATCCTTTGAAGTTATGTTTGGTACTACGCTTCTTTTGACTATCGTAATTAATGTTTTTCTATTTTAGTTTTTAATATTAGGAATCGATGTTGTATTACATTAAGGTTTTGCTTTCTTGACTTTAGGTTTGTGAGTTAGATATTATTGTCTATAATTTCCCAAATGATATTTTTGTCTGTTCTCAGGGTTTTTTGCGTGGGCGCATCATAGGCAAAATACTAGGTTTATAGAAGGTTCCATCCATTTTGGATGGGCCCTCAAGTTGTTTATTTACACAGGGAGGGTCTCTGCCTTAAACATTTTGTTTTGGTTTGTGACTTAAGCTCCCATCTATAAATAGTCGACATCAATTTCAGACATCTTATGGACTTCAGACCGGATTAAGAACTTGGACTAAGTTCAGATACCTATTGATCATCATTGCAGTGGCTCCCCACTGTGCAGAGGGTGTATGTGCCACTTCTTCCGAAATAAAGGCCTAGTTCAATGCCCTCAAAGATGGGCTTTCTGGTCTACCTGAACTTGAATGAAAATGGAGCTGGAGAGATAGCATGGAGGCGAGGCGTTGGCCTTTCATGCAGAAGGTCATTGGTTCAAATGCCGGTATCTGCCAGGAGCGATTTCTGAACGTGGAGTCAGGAGTAACTCCTGAGCACTGCCAGGTGTGACCCAAAAACGACCACCACCACCACCTACAACAACAACAAATAAAGAAAAGGTGCTTCTTCTTGCCTGCTACACAACCTTTCTGGTGTCTCTTCGAAAGATCTATGTACGTCTTAGATTTATCTTCTCAGGAGCTTGTAGTTGATTTCTTGATACATGTTTCTGGTTTTAGACACCCTGTGCTTAGGTTAGAAGTTTTTCTTTACATTTTCCTGTGATGCGCTTATGCAAACAGCCGCTCTTTTATTATTGACTAATTTTTCTTTTAATAATTGTAGACAATATTGTTTGTTTACTAAAAACAAAAGGGGGAATTGTTGTGTATGTAAATATTTTGGGGGATTACTATGTTGCTCACCCTAATCTGATTAGGTGATTGTGCCCTACCCTAGGGTGTGACCTGGCATTCTGCCCCCACCCTAGGGTAGGACCTGATTCTGCTTCCACCATTGGTTGGTATCTGATCCCACCATTGGGTGGGACCTGACTCTGGACTATAAGAGCAAGGGTCTGTGGAAGGCGAGAGGCTTTTGCTGGCTGGAACTGAATCTGAGTCTTTGGACTTCAGTTTTGTCCATCCGAATAAAGCAAATATTTCCACGAGCCTGATTGTCTGCGAGCTGTTTACCCGCCGTTTCACCTCAGAACCGTGGGCTAGACAGGGTGGCAGACACGTGCTCCGAGCTGGAAGAAAAGGGCCTCATTCTCCATCCCTCCATCAGTCAACCTCTTCAGGGGCTGTCCTGCTACATACCATACAAAAGAAGTCCGGAAAATGGAGACTGTTGATGGATCTGAGAGCTGTAAACATATCTATGGTACCCATGGGAAAATTGCAAACAGGTTTACCATCACCTGTAGTTATCCCAAAGGAATGGCCACTAGTCATAATTGACTTGTAAGACTGTTTTTACCATATACCTATTCACCCCGATGATAAACACCGGTTTGCATTCTCAGTTCCTTCTATAAACAATACCCATCCCTGCCGGAGGTTCCAATGGACTGTCCTCCCCCAGGGCATGCTGAATTCCCCAACAATGTGTCAATTTTTTGTAGATAAGATTTTGAGCCCTGCTCGTGAAAGATTTCCTCAAGCCATGATCTTTCATTATACTGATGATATTCTTATCACAATGAACAATGAAACAGATCTACAGGACGTATATTCTTTTGTTATTGACTGTTTGCAAACAGCAGGACTGAAAATAGCTTTAGAAAAGATACAGACTATGCCACCATATCAATACTTGGGTTTTATTTTGGACCGAACGTCTATACGTCCACAAAAAATCTCCATCAAAAAAGAAAACCTCAAAACACTTAATGATTTTCAGAGACTTTTAGGTGACGTGAATTGGCTCCGGCCTGCGCTAGGAATCCCAAATGCAGAACTGTCTAATTTGTTTAAAACTTTGGAGGGTGATTTTGCCCTAGACAGCCCGAGAAATTTAACTATAGAGGCCAAAAATGAATTGGACTTCTTCTTGAACAGGTTGCAACAATCATTTCTCTCAAGATTCATCCCGGGAGAGAAGGTTTCTTTATTAATCTTCCCTACAAAAGAAATCCCTACGGGGGCATTGATGCAACAGGCAGGTCCGCTGGAATGGGTATATTTACATAACAAACAGCCTCGGTCTGTGATATCTTTTTTTTTTTTTTTTTTTTGGTTTTTGGGCCACACCCGTTTGACGCTCAGGGGTTACTCCTGGCTATGTGCTCAGAAATCGCCCCTGGCTTGGGGGGACCATATGGGACGCCGGGGGATCGAACCGCGGTCCTTCCTTGGCTAGCGCTTGCAAGACAGACACCTTACCTCCAGCGCCACCTACCCGGCCCCGGTCTGTGATATCTTATTTGGATTTAATTTCAGAACTCATTATCAAAGCAAGACTCAGATCTATATCTTTACTAGGATTTGACCCTGATATATTAGTATTGCCAATACCAAAAAAGGAAATTGAGTCAATATTGCCTCTTAATGAATCTTTACAAAGGGCCCTTTCAGATTTCACAGGAGAAATTTCCTCTCATTATCCACCAGGAAAGACATGGGACTTTTTGAAAAAGACTCAGTTTGTTATTTCTTCAATTGTTTGAGACTCTCTTATCCCCAATGCGAAGGTTTTTTACATAGATGGGTCCAGCGGGGGTAGGGATGGGATAACTGGAGAAAACATGAATATAACTATAGATACCAAGTATAAGTCAGCACAGAAAGTTGAATTAGCAACGTTAATTTACCTATTAGAAAATGTATCTGACACCATGAATGTTGTCTCTGATTCTTTGTATGTGGTAAATTTATGTCCTGTGATAGCCACGGCCTCTCTCAATGCTCATAGCCCAATTATACAGAATTTACTACAAACATTACAACAGCTTATTCAAAAACGAACTGAACCCATCTTCATCACGCATATTAGAGCCCACTCAGGTCTTCCAGGGCCAATGGCTCAAGGAAATAAAACTGCAGATTTGTTGGCAATGCCTATATTCAAGTCACCTACAGAAGAACATACAGCATTACACACAAATGCTCGCCACTTACATGTAAATTACCAGATTCCCTGGAGGCATGCTAGAGAAATTATAGAAAGGTGCGACATATGTGCCCCATTAGCAAAAAAGACTCACATAGCAGGAGCAAACCCAAGAGGCTTACAGTCTAATGAACTGTGGCAAATGGATGTAACTCAAACAGATTTATTTCCAAAGAAACCTTATCTTCATGTGGTGGTGGACACTTATTCTCGATTTATTTGGGCAATCCCTATGTCTTCCCAAAAGTCTAAGGCAGTTTGCAGTTTTCTTTTACAATGCTTTTCAGTTATGGGTGTTCCGTATTCCATTAAAACTGATAATGGACCCGCCTATATCAGCAAAACTTTTGAATTCTTTTGTAAAGAATGGCAGATAAAACATCTGAAAGGAATCCCCTATAATTGCCAAGGACAGGCCATTGTGGAAAGAGCGCACAGGATGCTAAAAACTCAATTACAAAAGAATAGAAAAAGAGGTTTAGCACCTACTGAGCTGTTATCTTTGACTCTTCTTACACTAAATTACCTAAATTTACCCCAAGGGGAAAGTTACACTGCTGGGGAAAGACATTTTAAAGAAGATATTCAGAGACAAGAAACATCACATATACCGGTTTGGATCAAAGAGGATGAAAAATGGATCGCTGGATATCTTCTTCTGAGAGGAAGGGGATATGCATATGTTGGTACAAATGACAACCCCTCTAAGAAATTTTGGGTCCCTTTACGCCTCATCAGATATCAAATTAGTACAAACCACCAGGATCAGGTTGCTGGGACTACAAGCCTGCCCCCACGTCAAATACAAAATGCCCAAAACACTGACAATTGTAACACTGCTGTGGCCTCTGAGAAAGTAAACAAGGGATTAACGTTTACACCCAATACCTTGAATAAGGCAGACAAGAGTAAGAAGCCCTTACATTCCAGAATGCAAATAGAGAAACAGAGACCTGCATTTACAGGATTACGAAATTTAGGGAACTCATGCTATATGAACTCAATATTACAATGCCTGTATAATATTTCAGACTTAACTCAGTATTTTTATCAAGATCATTATAAAAAAGACATTAACAAAGAAAATCCAAGTGGACATAAAGGTAAATTAGCAGAACAATTCGGTCAGCTCATAAAAATCATGGGAGATGGATGTCATAGGAATGTCAATCCTGAACACTTCAAAGCAACAATTGGTTTACTTAATGACCAATTTGCCAGACACAACCAACAGGATCCTCACGAATTATTGATGTTCCTTATAGAGGGACTACATCAGGATTTGCTTACTGAAAATTCAATAGCAGATAAAACTATACACCTGATAGACAATGAAAAACATGAACAATCTAGGCCTAAACACCAAAAGGCTCACAAATCTCTTATATATGACCTCTTTCAAGGACAGTTCAAATCTATACTACAGTGTCTCACATGTCACCAAAAGTCTGAGGTATATGAGACATTTGTTCAGTTGTCCCTGGCAATCAAGCCTACAGATAAATGTACCTTACAAGAATGCCTCGTTGAATTCTTTAAAGAAGAAGATTTGAAAGGTAACAATAGAATTCATTGTAACAGCTGCAACACTAAAAGGGACTTTTTGAAGAGGACATACTTGTGGAAATTACCTCCAGTATTAATTATTCATTTGAAACGTTTTGCTTTTGATGGCAAACAAATTAAAAAACTACTCACTTATGTGGATTTTCCTTTAGAAGACCTCAACTTAGCAGAATTCACTCAGGAAAAAAATTACAAAACTGAAAAATACATCTTATCATCAGTGTCTAACCATTTTGGTAAACTTCATTTTGGACACTGTACATCATACTGTAATATTGACTCAAGACAACACTGGATCAATTTTGATGACAAGAAAATCAAGAAAATTCCTACTGCATCGGTAAAATCCACAGCAGCATACATCCTGTTTTATACTTCTCAGAGATCTACTATAAATAATTAATAATTATTTATTTTATTTGTTAGTTGTCATTAATGCTTTATGATTCATTTCACAGGTACTCCCGCTGAATAGGATTTAATATGATGAATCCCCATTGTAGTTGCTTGTATGATGTATTTATGTCTTAACACCACTATTGATCCAGGCTCACTCGAGAGAAAGCTTCCTCATCGTACTAAGGTATTATATAGCAATATATTGAGATATACTCATCTAACAACTTTCACTCTTTCACTCTAACGTCATTGTTTTATTTGCCTCAATTTAGGCTTCTAGATGGAGGTGAATTCATAATTTTGACATAACAGTACCTTTTAGGTGGACTCTCTTTACAGTGCTCATCATCTATGGTTAGGATAGAATTACTTGTCTCTACTTGTATTATTGGTTTCCTTGGTCGTATTGTGCATGAAATTCTCTTGCAGAGTTACTCGACTATGCCTTAAATATATATCTTTTGTTGTTGCTGTGAACTTGAAGATTTTCATCTAAACTGTTTGCCGGCTATTGTATTTTAAAGCGCTTTTTGTTGATTCAGCTGAATTTTTTTGTTTTCGCTCTATTTGGGATCCTCCCAGCTAACATTTTTTGGTAAGTATGAGTGAGTGATGGCCATGTTTGTGTGAAATATGTTTATGTATGTCTTGTGTGTCTGTATGTCTTACATGTTTTGTATATAGTTCTTTTTTCCTGACTTTATCTTCCCCAATTTATTCTTACTTATCCTTCCCTCTTTTTTCCGAGTCCCTAACAGTCTATTTTCAGGAATCCCTCCACATTTGCAAATCATCGTGTGCAAATCATCACCCACTATGACAAGCCTCCTGATCTCTGACTGAGAAAGACATCGTAAACTGTTGCAGTGCTGTATCCTGCTTCTAATTACAACTGCTTTCCCTGACTCATCAAGTTTATTTGGTCGGACTTTTGGGAGTTCTGGACTCCCTATCTTTTCATAGTAGTCTTTGAACTTGGGAGAAATTTCAGTTCTTGTAGTTTTATAATTGTAATCCTGTAAAGTTATATTTGAGTCTACACTTTTGTTGATTACTGTAATTAATGTTTTTACATCTTAGTTGTTAATTCTCAAAATTGATATGGTATTTCATTAAGGTTTTACTTTTGTTGCTTTGGATTAGGGGTTAGATACTGTCATAAATAAATTGCTAGATTGTAATCCTGGCTGGTATTTTGGCCTTTTGCATGGGTGCATCATTGGAAAAAATAGCAGGTGCAAAAGGAGGTTTTATCCATTTTGGATAGACCCTCAATTTTTTCATTTACACGGGGAGGTTCTCTGCCTTAAGCATTTTGTTTTGGTTTTGAACTTAAGCTCCCACCTAATAATCGGCCGTACATGGTTCTTCATTTTCGGACCTCTTATGAACTGCTGACTGGACTAGAACTCATCTTGGATTGAATTCAAGTACATATGGATCTTATTTATTTTGGCACCCATTGTGCGTGTGTGTGTGTGCCTCTTCCTCCGAAATAGGGGCCTAATTCACTGCCTCCAAAGATAAGCTTTCTTCTGCTCAAACTGGACTGGAATGGAAAATGTGTGTCTTCTCACCTGCTACGCAGCCTTGTGGGCATCTCATCTAAGAATCTCTGTCTCCGAATTATTTTCGGGCTTTGTGATTGCCCCGGGAGCTCCCCATGGCCTATTAGGTCCTGAATATTGGAATTTCTTACTCGACTTCTGCTTTTCAAGGGATTACTTACTCGGAATTGATAATCTTGGACGCTGTAGATTTTATTCTACTCTGGAGCTTGTAGTTGATTCCTTTACATCTGTTTCTGGTTTTGAACACCCTGTGTTAGGCTAAAAAATTTTTTTTCTATACTTTTTCCCGTGATGCACTTATGCAAACAGCCACTCTTTTACAATTGCTTAGTTATTCTTTTTACAATTAAAAAATATATATTATTTATTTCTGTACATTATTATTGTTTATTGTTTCTTTACAAAAAAAGGGGGAATTGTAGCATATGAAAAAGTTTTCATAAGATGATTCTTGGAATTGTATATAAAAGTGTTTCCTTAGGATTGTTCTGTGACTTTTGCCCCACCTAACCCTTCCAGGTGGGGCGCTGTGGAGTTGGCAATAAATAGCTTGAGGGACAGGAGTGAGGGGTCCTTCTGTGAAAAAGCTGCTGGCTGCAGAAGGATTCTCTGGCTCTCCTTGCCCGATCTTTTAAACCCTATCGTTCTTGTCTGTGTGGATTATTATTTGCTGCGGATAAATATTACCAAGGTCTTCCCCCGAAAGGGGACAAGGGGATGGGAAGTAATTTCTCATTCTGGGGACTGTTCTTGGATTCACAAATACCCAGCAAAGTTAACAGCGAAGAAACCTTGCACATCAGGTGTGGCCCAAAATAGCAAAATAAAAAAAAAGCTTTGATTATAAAATGTGGTGTTGCATTTTTATGAGTATATTGAGCTCTCAATCTATAATTTTGAGTTTATGAAATATATATTATGTCATGCAATATTATTTTACAGACAAAATGGCTTTATTCATGGAAAAGGGATGATTACTATTTTAATCGAAAATGTTTGGTGTTTGTGCCACACCCAGTTATACTCAGGGCTTACACAAATATCCTCCTGTGAGGACTCAGGTTTGGGAAACCATATGACAGGGATAGACCATGAGGAGTCTGCGAGTCACGTGACAAGATTGCAAGTAACGTGATCACCGCATGGACTTTCAGGTTTGCCAATCATGTGATAGGTTTGCCTGTCACCTGATCCCCACAGGGACTTCTGGGTTTGTGTGACACATGACGGGTTTGGGAGTCATGTACCGGGTTTACAGATCACGTGACAGTCTTGCAAGTCACATGATGCCCGCAGGGACTTTCGGTATTTTTGTGTCTCATGATGGTTTGCGGGTCATGTGAGAGCCTCGGGGATTCTGGGTTTGGGGTCACGTGACAGGCTGGCCAATCATATAACAGACTTGCACATCATATGGCCACCTGATGGCTTCCATGTTTGCGGGACACATGACCGCTCATGGACTTCCGGTTTTGGGATCACCTATAGACTGGCAAGTCATGTGATGAGTTTGGGGGTCACATGACAGCCCTGCAGATTTCCGGGTTTTGAGGTAATGGTTCAGTTTTGTGGGTCACGTGATGAATTTGTGGGTCACGTGGCTGTACAGGGACTTCCGGGTTTGGAGTCATATGAAGGGTTTAAGGGTCACGTGATCACGCAGGGACTTTCTGGATTGGGGTCACATGACATGTTGGTGAGTCATGTGCAGGTTTGTGGTTTACATGAAAGCCCCGCTGAGTTTTGGTTTCTGGAGTCACGTGACGGGTTGGCCAGTCATGTGACAGACTTGCACGTCATGTGGCCGCCCAATGACTTTCGGGTTTACAGGTCCCTTGATAGATTTGCGGGTCACGTGACCGCCTATAGACTTCTAGATTTGGGGTCACCAATAGCCTGGCAAGTCATGTGACGTTTTTGTGGAGCACATGACCGCTCTGCAGACTTCTGGGTTTTTGGGTCAAGTGACGGGTTAGCATGTCAGGTGACCACACCAGGGACTTCCGGGTTTTCAGGTCATGTGACTTGGATTTGCAGGTCACGTGACTGCCCAGGAACTTTCTGGATTGGGGGTCACAAGACAGGTTTCCGAGTCATATGATGGGTTTGAGGGTCACGTGACCGCCCAGTGGACCTCCAAGTTCTGGGGTCACATGACATATTGCCCAGTCATGTGACAGATTTGCAGGTCACGTGGCTGCCTGATGACTTCCTGGGTCATGTGATGGATTGGACAGTCATGTGACAGATTTGCACGTCATGTGACCACCTGGGGACTTCGGTGTTTGTGGGTCACATGATGGATTTGCGGGTCACGAGACCTAGGGACTTCAAAGATTGGGGGGTCACATGACAGGTTTGGCGGTCACGTGTCTGCCCCGTGAACTTCCGGGTTCTGGGGTCACGTGACGGATTGGCCAGTCATGTGACAGATCTGCTCGTCACATGGCCACCCGATGACATTTGGGTTTGCTGGTCACTTGATGGGTTAGCATGTCATGTCACCGCCCCAGGGACTTCCAGGTGTCGGGATCACATGTTGGGCTAGATGATCACATTACCAACCCAAGAACTTCATGGTTTGGGGTCACGTGACGAAATTACTGGTCATGTGACAGCCCTGGGTGCTTTAGAGTTTCCAGGTCACCTAATGGGTTTTCGGGTCACCTGAGAGTTTGGTTCATCACGTGTTTACCCCAGAGACTTCCGGGTTTGGGGTTCACATGACGGGTTGGCCAGTCACATGACGGATTTGCACGTCAAATGACCCTGGGAACTTCCGGGTTTGTGGGTCACATGATGGAATTGTGGGTCACGTAATGTCCTAGGAGATTTCCGGGTTTGGAGATCAAGTGGTGTGTTGGCACCTCACGTGACCAACGAGGAAATCCTGGACTAGGGGTCACATTACGGGTTTACAGGTCAAATGACTGCCCAAGGGATTTACTGTTTGCGGGTCACGTGATGGGTTGGCGGGTCATGTGACGGGTCCGCGGAGTTCCTGGTTTGTGTGTCAAATGACGGGTTGACATGTCACATGACTTCCTGGGGAATTCCGTGTTTGTGGTTCATATAATAGGTTGGCCAATCATGTGACGAGTTTCGCATCACGTGACCGCCCCGGGGACTTTCAGGATTGCGGGTCACATGGCAGGTTGTTGGGTCATGTGACAGCCTGGTGTGCTGCATGACCACTTAAAACTTTTGGGTTTGCGTGTTACGTGACTGGTTGAGTGTCACATGACTGCCTGGGGACTTTCTGATTTTGGGTTCACATGACAGGTTGGCCAGTCATGTGACCAACGGGGAAATTCTGGACTAGGGGTCCAATTATGGGTTTGCAAGGCAAATGCCCAACCGCTGTGGTATTGCTCTAGCCCCAAAATTCATGACTTCTTATCTACTTTTCATCTAAACTCTTAGCAAATATTATCTGTTCTACTTTGTGTGTGTGGTACAAACTGGAGATACAAGGCTTAAGGATCACTCCTGACAGGGCTAAGGGGACTATCTGAGGTGTGGGATTGAAACTAGTCAGCCATGTTTAAGGCTCAGGGGACCATACAGGATGCCGGGAATTGAACCCTGGTCCATCCCAGGTTGGCCGTGTGCAAGGCAAACGCCCTACCACCACTGTGCTATCTCTACAGACCCATACATATTGGAATTTATTTTGGTTCTTCGGTTACACCGGCAGCACTCAGGGGTCTCTCCTGGCTCAATGCTCAGAAATTGCTCCTAGCACAATTGATGGGACCATATGGGGTGCTAGGATTTGAACCACCATCTTTTTGCATGCAAGGCAAATGCCCTACCTCCATGCTATCTCTTCGGCCCACAAATTGGAATTCTTGAGGGATGATGGGGAGACTGTCTGGAAATATTCCAGAAGAGAGCAGAGAGAAGCCAACAGGTCAGGGGCTGGAACCTAGGCTTGACATCGGAATCCCATAAGGTCCTCTGAGCCCCTCTGAGTTGTCCCTAAGTCCAAAGCCAGGAATAAGTCCTGAGCTTCACTGTGGTCTCAAACCAAAACAGAATTAAAAGTAATAATAAAGGGAGCCATCTGTCGTGGGAGACAGTTCAGTGAGTACAGAGCTGGGAACAACAGTCAATGTATAAACCCCACAGCTGAACCACACTGCAGCTCTGAGAGCTGAGGGTCGCCTGGGAGCTCAAAGTGGAGGAAAGAAAGTGTGAGATGCCACCTAAGAGCAGAGGACCTCACCCCTAGGAAAGGGGAGAGGGGAGTGGAGCAGGGTTGTGCAAGGTGTTTGCCTCACTCTGAGCCTGAAAGCTTCCAGATAAGTCCACCCTTCCCATGAAGGAGGTCAGGAGTCACCCAGGAAAGAAAAAAAAATTGGTGTCATCCTATGGGCTTTGGGAATGGAGCTGAAGGAAGCTGCCTTGCTGCTGTCCGGAGGGTCTCCGGACCAGGGTACACTGGGATGTAGAAATTAAGTCACTTTCTGGAGTTGGAACTAGGGCAGAGAGGCGCCACAGCAGGCCCAACTTCCTTTGTTTTGGGTGAAACCAAAAGGTAAATTGTGAACCAATACAAGACAACAGAGACTGTTCCAGAAATGGTTCGTGCCTACACACAGACCACGAGGCCACAGAACTTTCTCAAAGGCAGTTGAGTTGGCCAAGTGAAAGGCAAACGAAAACAACAAACAAAAACCCCCAAATTTATAAAATAATAGGTTTTGTAGATTTATTAGTTTTCCATTTATTATTTGTCTCTTTCCCTTGGTTATTTAGTTTTTGGGTCACACTCAGTGACACTGAGTGGTTACTCCCGACTACACTCAGAAATCGCTCCTGGCTTGTGGAAACACATGGAATGCTGGGAATTGAACAGGGGTCCGTCAGGGGTTGGCGTGTGCAAGGCAAATGCCCTACCGCTGTGTTATTGCTCTAGCCCCAAAACTCATGGCTTCTTATCTGCTTCTCATCTAAACTCTTAGCAAATCATATCAGTTCTATTGTGTGTGTGTTTATGTTACAAACTGGAGGTGCAAGGCTTAGGAATCACTCTTGACAGGGCTCAGGGGACTATCTGGGGTGTGGGATTGACACTGGTCAGCCATGTTTAAGGCAAACACCCTGCTCACTCTATCCCTCTGGCCCCTCATTCTCCTTTTTTTGTTTTTCATTGGGGGGTCACACCCAGGAGCACTCAGTGGTTACTTCTGGCTCAATACTCAGAATTCGCCCATGGCAGGCTCGGGGGACCATATGGGACACAGGGATTCGAACCAACCACCTTAGGTCCTGGATAGGCTGCTTGCAAGGCAAACACCACTGTGCTAACTCTCGAGCTATTTTTTTGTTTGTTTTTGTTTTTTTGTTTTTGGGTCATACCTGGCAGTGCTTAGGGATTACTCCTGGCTCTATGCTCAGAAATTGCCCCTGGCAGGCAGGCACTGGGGACCATATGGGATGCTGAGATTCTAACCACCTTCCTTCTGCATGAAAGGCAAACGCCTAACCTCCATGCTATCTCTCTGGCCCCCTTTATTTCTAGTTTTATTCTGGTTTTTGAACCACACCCTGCAATGATTGGGATACCGTATAGAATGTCAGGGTTCGAATTGGAGATTGAATCTGATTCAACCCATGCAACCCGCAACACTACCTCATGGACCATACACACTGAGCTTTCTAATGGCATTTGGGATGTCCCAGAGCGAGCTTCCTTCTGAGCTGAGTCCAGTGGGGTTGAGGAGATCAGGCACCCTAACTGGCCTTTGATGGCAGCCTATTAGTGTCGCCTAACAGGTTCACTTCCACATTTTTTTTTGGTTTTTGGTTCACACCCTACTGCGCTCAGGGGTTACTCCTGGCTCTACACTCAGAAATCGCTCCTGGCATGCTCAGGTGACCATATGTTATGCCGGGTTTTGACCCTCCGACATTCTGCATGCAAGGCAAACGCCTTACCTCCATGCGATCTCTCTGGCCCCCACTTCCACATTTCTGAAATGAAAATGAGAATCCCTTGGTTTCAGGGGAGACATCACATCTACTTTAGTAAGAATGTGTGGGACACAGATGATATGGAATTTTCCTTGCATATGGCTGATCTGGTTTCAATTCCTGGCACCCTATATTGTCACCAGAGCATGGCCAAGAGTAACCCTGAGTATCACAGGATGTAGCCCCAAAACAAACCCCCATCACCAAAAATAATAAAGAAAGAAATGTGCAGAATCTCTAGGTTTGTTCATGCACTGCATATGCCCCCCCAGTATTCCATGGGAGCCAGTAGCAGCTCTGGCACTGCTGAGTATGGGTCCCCTCCCCCATCAAAAGTGAAACAAAGGGGGCCTGAGAGATAGCATGGAGATAAGGAACTTGCCTTGCATGCAGAATACCAGTGGTTCAAATCCTGGCATCACATATGGTTCCTCGAGCCTGCCAGAAGCTATTTCTGAGTTCAGAGCTAGGAGTAACCCGTGAGCACCGCCAGGTGTGTCCCAAAAACCAAAAAAAAATTTTTTATTATGAGTGGCTGAAGAAATAATACAGCCAGTACAGCACTTGACTATATGTGGCTGACTCAGATTCATATCCAGCATCTCACATGAGCACAACCAGTGTTTTCCTAAAAACAAAGTCAGGAGTAACCTCTGAGTATTGCTGGTTGTGGCCCCAGAACAAAAGAAAAGAACTTCTGTAGACACACACCTAAAGGACAAGCCAAAGAATAATTTGGTTAACACACGGTCCCCTGAGCACCCCCAGGGGTCACTCCTGAGTACAGAGCCATGAACAGCTAGAATACTGGTTGACACCTAAGAAAGAAACAAACAAAATAGATAACTGACATTGAAGTGCAGAATTTATTCAAAGATAATGCAAACACAAGCTAGCTTCAGGTTAGGGAAGAAAAATGGCAAAGCATATCTGGATAAAATATTTATATTCAAACTATATAAAAAATTTCCACAAGCTGTGCTATCTCTCCGAGCCCGACAAAAAAAATTTAAGTGAGTAAATAGGGGCCAGAGAGATAGCACAGCACTAAGGCGTTCACCTTAGATGCAGAAGGATGGTGGTTCAAACCCCGGCATCCTATATGGTCCCCCGATCCTGCCAGGAGTGTTTCTGAGCAAAGAGCTAGGTGTGACCCAAAATGAAAAAAAGAAAAAGAGTAAAGAGGGTTCAGAGTGATAGCACAGTGGTAGGGCCTTGCCTTGCACGTGGATAATCCTGGACGAACCCAGGTTTGATTCCCTGCATTCCATGTGGTCCCCCTGAGCCTTCCAGGAGTGATTTCTGAGTGCGGAGCCAGAATATAAATAAACAAATAAACAAATGAGGTATAGCACAACAGTTCGGCATTTGCCTTGCACATGGCCAACGTAGGACATGCCCTGGTTCAGTCCCTGGCATCCCACATGGTCCCCAAGTAAATCAGCTATCCTGGCCTCATGACTATTGGAATTCATAGAGAATGTTAGCCATTTGTGTGATGCTACCTTAAACCTGAGCCCTGTTTTTTTGGGAAGAGACTCATCTAACTCCTGTTAGTGTCCCAAGGCCCTGTTTCCCACTACCCTCCTTCCCATGGGTCTCCACAATAGTCTTAATGGCTATATTTCTGCCAATAAATACTTAGAGATTTTCCTTTTGTTTTCTCCTCAGGCATCTGGGCATCCGGTGTGGAAGGTTCAGATATTCCTAATGATGGTAAACTCATCGGATTTGCTCAGCACAGTATCATCTAAAACACAACCCTGAAAGTGGTGGCCCAAGGAGACTCCACACACGTGTCTCGCTCTTGCTTCTGTTGGCTTAAACCCACAACTGCCAAAGAACCCAGCAGCATGCCTCCCAGCAAAGAGCTTTAGGGGGTCTTTCTCTATGTTCTTCTTCCTGCCATCAACCCCTGCTTTTCCCTGCAAGAAACGGCAAGTTGGGGGGCCGGGAAGGTGGCGCTACAGGTAAGGTGTCTGCCTTGCAAGTGCTAGCCAAGGATCAGGACCGCGGTTCGATCCCCCGCTGTCCCATATGGTCCCACCAAGCCAGGGGCGATTTCTGAGCTCATAGCCAGGAGTAACCCCTGAGCATCACACGGGTGTGGCCCAAAAACCAAAAAAAAAAAAAAAAAAAAAAAAAAGAAACGGCAAGTTGGACCCCCAGTGGCCAGCTTCCTTTAATGAGTTCCGTTAGTAAATCATGTATCCCCTGTCTTCCTCTGTTGGTACTGGCCCTGTGCTCCATCCCAGGAGAAAGCACTGTCGTTCACCTGCCTTGCTCATGGCAGGGATGATGCAGGGTGCAAAGGAGCAAGTCTATGGACCTCTTCTTCCTCTGACTTTTTTCCTACCCTAGCCAATGGGAGCATCTGGGGTCTCTCGACCGCTGAAAGAGCAATTAGAATCTGGGACCCAGAGAGTTAAATTTAGTGCAAATTTTTCATGCCGGCGGTGATTTATTTAATTTTATTTTATTTTCATGGGGTGTTTTTTTGTTTGTTTGTTTTGCCTCATGTGAATTCTAGCATCATTTTTCGGAAAAATCACAGCCCCATATGGGGCAACCCAAACTATATTCTTGTTTTATTCATGATATTTCTAAGTGTTTTGTTGAAACTGCTCTCAGGCACCCCTCGTCATTGCTCCCTCTAGAAAGGGGTGCTCGCCTTAACTTCAGCTGGTGCAAAATATCGGACTATAGTCATACTTCAGCCACTGGATCCTTTACAGGTGCACATTGGAGGAGCTCCCTCTTTCTGTTCTGAGTGTCTCCCTCTAGCGGACTTATTTAAGCACTGCACCCCAGCCAGCTGCTCTTGGAGGAGTCGTCACACTGTTCTTAGTGTCTCCCTCTCGCAGCCCTATTAGGCACTGCACCCCGCTGGCTGATGATGGGTTTGGGAATCAGTCTCGTGAATCACTTTTGGGTTTTGTGTGTCGCATGATTGTCTGCAGGTCACGTGAAAAGCCTCGGGCTTCTAGGTTCTAGGGTCACGTGACAGGTTGGCCTGTCATGTGACAGACTTGTGCGTCACGTGGCTGCCCGCTGACTTCCCTGTTTGCGGGTCACATGACTCCCCAGGTACTTCTGGATTGGGGCCCATCTATAGGCTGCGAGGTTGCAGGTCACATGATAGCCCTGCAGATTTCATAGTTTTGGGGTCACGTGACCCGTAAAACAGTCATGTGACTCCAAACCCGGATGTCCTTGGGCAGTCACATGACTCACAAATCCGTCACGTGACCATCCAGAGACTTCTGGTATTGGGGGGTCTCATTGGCCAGTCATATGACAGATTTGCCCCTCAGGTGGCTGCCCAATGACTTCTTGGTTTGTGGATCACTTGACGGTTTAGCATGTCACGTGACTGAATTACTGGTCATGTGGCAGCCCTGGAGTCTTCAGGGTTTCCGGACACCTGATGGGTTGTCTGGTCACCTGAGAGTTTGGCTCATCACTTGATTACCCCAGGGACTTTCGCATTTGGGTTCACATGGTGGGTTGGTCAGTCACGTGACGTGAGGTGACATAACCATCCTGGGGGTTCTCATGACCGCCTAGGAGACTTCCCGGTTTCAAGGTCACGTAATGGATTGGCTAGTCACGTGACAGGTTTGCACGTCACGTGACCCCCGGGACTTCTGGTTTTGCGGGTCACATACAGAATTGCGGGTCACATAATGCCCTGGAGGTTTCTGGGTTTGGTGATCAAGTGGTGTGTTGGCACATCACGAGACCATTGGGTAAATCCTGGATTGCGGGTCACGTAACAGGTTTGCAGGTCAAGTGACTGCCCATGGGATTTACTGTTTGTAGGTCACGTGACGTGGGGTGGTCACACCCGGCAGAGTTCAAGGTTTATTCTGTGCTCAGGAATTACTGCTGGCTGGCTTGGGGACCATATATGATGATGACGGAGATAGAACCCTGGTCAGCATGCATGTTGCGTGCATGTGTATGAGAGTGTGTGTGTGTGTGTGTGGTGTGCGCGCGCATGCCTTCTTGTTGTACTATCATTCTGCCCTCACAAAATGGAATTCTTTTTTTAGTTTTTGGACCACACCCAGCAGTGCTGCCGGGTCTTACTACTGGTTCTGTGCTCTGCACTCAGAAATCACTCCTGGCAGGCCGGAGAGATGGCATGGAGGTAAGGTGTTTGTCTTACCCCAGAATCAGGTGCCACCTTAGGGTGGGAGCACAATACCAGGTCACACCCTAGGGTAGGGCCCAAGGCTTGATTAGGGTCCCATCAGTAACATAAAAACACACTCAAGGGCCCGGAGAGATAGCACAGCAGCGTTTGCCTTGCAAGCACCTGATCCCGGACCAAAGGTGGATGGTTTGAATCCTGGTGTCCCATATGGTGCCCCGTGCCTGCCAGTAGCTATTTCTGAGCAAACAGCCAGGAGTAACCCCTGAGCACCGCCGGTTGTGACGCAAGAACCAAAAAAAAAAAAAAAAAAAAACAACCAACTCAAGCTGCACTGCCCCTTGTGCGAGCAGAAGACTGTCCTGCAGGTCTAGGCGGCGTGCCTGTCCATCTTCCCTGAGCGTCTCGACTTCTGCCAGCACCACAAGGACGAGGTGAGTCGGGGGCCCCCAAGCCTTGCCCTCTCTGTGTCCCCCCTGACCTATGTGACATGCCCGCTCCAGGCTCTCCAAGTTCTCTAGGCCCACTGGTCGGGCATGAGGATGGGCCCCAAGGCTTGGAGCGCTCCTGGCCCCACATTTTGTGTGTGTGGTTCCTGTGTCCAAGATCGATGTGCATGCTTTCCTGGCCCACCACCCACGGGTGCATGCGCCTCTGGTCTGGCCCATGCGCCCCAAGAGCTGGACAGCCTACCACTCCGCTCGCCACATGGTGCCCTGTTGTGCACTTTACTGAGAAAGAATGAAGACAAGCTCCCCTGTCCCTGGGAGCCAGCTCGGATGGCTTGAAAAGGCATTTTTCCCGTGCCCCCTTTTTCCATGCCACTGGTTGGATCGGGCTGACAGTTAACTAGTCCTTAAAACACGAAACCCAGGCTGTTGAGGCAAACTTTTCCTTCTCCTAAAATGTAGTTTGAAAAAATATGAAGTGTGATTTGGACTTTAATCGAAAGTAGAGAAAGTTTGATGATGATGATGATGATTTAAGTTAGGACATAAATGATTATTTCAGGATCTTCTCCGGGGAGAAAGTGCTTTTTGGTAGATTTTTCCCCAAACCATTTCGCTCACTGGTTTAACCCGGGTGGTGCTGGGGTTGGGGTGAAGGACCAGAGGGAATGCCTGGGGACCCTGCTAGTGTCGAATGCAGGTCTGTGGTGTGCAGGACAAGCACTTTTCCTGATGTCCCATGATCTCTCCAGCCCAGCCCGGGAAGTGTGTTCAGAATAAAGTCATTGCTTTAAAAAAGGCCTCGCTTGTGGGAAGGAGCCGGAGGACTCTTAGAGGAAGTTGCTTGTCGGTCTGTCCTCCCTTATGGCTTCACTGCTATGTGCTGCAAGCCCTGCATCAATTTTTTTTTATTTTAGGGTCCTACCCGGTGATGCTCAGGGGTTCCTGCTGGCTAAGAGCTCAGAAATCGCTCCTGGTTTGGGGGACCATATGGGATTCAGGATTCGAGCCAACCACCTTAGGGTAGGCTGCTTGGAAGGAAACGCCCTACCCAGAACAATTTTTTTTCTTTTCCTTTCTTTTTTTTTTGGTTTTTGGGCCACAGCAAGGGTAGACAGATGAAGGAGGAGGACAAAAAACAGGTGGAGGCGGTGACCGTGGTGGTGGCGACAGGTTCGCAGCTCTACCCCAGCCAAGGCCCGTTGAAGACTGAGAACGAAAAGGCCACGGCCCATGCTCGAGGCACCTACCCCCGTGAGAAAGGAGGGTGAGTGTCCATTGTTTGTGCCCAGTGAGACCCCAAAACAAACCCAGAGCCTGCCCAAGGGGAGAAAGAGACAGAGCCCAGGTGGGAGGGCATGGGTTCATTAGCCCCTGACTTGGGCCCAAGGGGATGTGTGTGGTGACAGGCGATTGTCCTGGAGGATTTGGGGGAGTTGGCCGATTGTCCCCGAGGGCCCCAGCCGCCTCTAACCCAGTCCCCCAATTCAGGCTACTTAGGATTGTGTTAGATGTCAAAATGGGCGTTTGGGGAAAGGTTCAAAGGCAAGCTGTAATCTGTAAGCTCCAGGGAGCAATTTGTGTTGTCCAGGCTGGGCTGCGGGGGTTTTACAAGGCCAGGCCAAGTGCACTTCCCTGAGTCTGAAGTGAACGAGTTGTGTCACAGGGTGCTGACAGGTGCCTTACTGGTAACAGAAAATTCTGTATCTAATTTGAATATACGTTTGCGCAATTCTCGAGAAATATACTTTGGAGTTTGGAAGTCCTCAGTTATCCAGTTGCATGTGCCCAAGTGTATGCCTCTTCTATCGCTGTAACCCCTCCCCACCTGAACTGATCCCACCTGAATGAATGATCAGAACTGCCCACAACTGGGATGGGGGGGTTCAAAAGACGGAGAGTTTGAGGTCAGGGAAAGCCTGGAGATGGAGATGGAGGAAAATGGTGGGCATGAGCGCTGGCGTAGGTAAGCCTGCAGGAAGAGCTGGAAGGGAGATAGGGTGTGTGTAGTCCATGTGGGGAGACCTGCATGCTGGGGACTGTGAGGTGGGCTGGCTGCGTCCTGGAAATGCCTCGACTGCTCTGTGCTTCTCTGCCCTCACCCTGCCACCTTTGGGGTGGGCTCTCTGCCAGAACATAGTGGCTTTGTGATGGGCTGAGCCCAGAGCGGCCACCTCTCTGTTCTGCCCACCAACACGCAGAAACATGGTTTCTGTTAAGGCAGCGGGGACTGTCTGGGACGCGGATTTCAATGCGGGATTCCTTAGTCATCCACCTGGGTCGGCTTAGCAGTAGTCTTTGATTTTGGGTTTTGTGCCACTTCTCCCGCAGTGACAGGCGCCACCAAGAGCAGGACTGCTGGCGATTAATGGTGGCTGCGACCTGTGAAATGGAGGGGTTTTTTGTCCAGCGGGTGGCTGCGGTCCCATACAAATTGGAGGAGATGGTGACTAATGAAGCACTGGCCTTCGCTGCAGCTGCGACGTTGGCTTCAAGAGTGGCCAGAGAGAGGGCTGTCTGCGGATTCAGGTGTCAGCGTAGGCGCGGGTGGGAGGTGGCTGGAGCGCCAAGTGACCATTCCCCGTTGAGGCCCGAGGCACCGCAGAGGGCCCAAAGGGGTACGCGGTCATTTGCTTTTGGGCCACAACCGGGGCGCTCACACCCACCCACGACCACAACATGGAGGCCTCCTAGTACCTACCCTTGGGATGGTGAAGGTGATGAGGCAAGTGCCAGAGAAGAGAAACCAAGTAGGGATGACAGCGACAACTCTTGATTTAATAGACTCTCTCTCACTCAGTCTCACTCACACACTCTCTTACTGTCACTCAGTCCTCCCAGTCCCTTTCAGTGCCAGTTCATAGCCTGTGTCCTTGTGTTTGCCGCTACTAGCTGTCCTTCTCTTTTTAAAGGAAGCATCTTATTTTGGTGTTACTGAGGGTTTGTATTAAATCATGTGAAGTGCTGTGTACTTCTCCCTTTCTTAGGAGAAATGACTTATACTGTCCTTATCGTGGGGTATCATTTCGATTTAAGTGAATTTCTTAGGTCATAGTGAGATGCAACTGACCCTGGCCCAGATTCCATTTTGGCTTTCCGTCAGTGCACCCCTGACCAGTAAGCATTCTGGACCTGCAAGCTAATTCCTAGTTTTGAAATTCTACTTTCTTCTAAAATTTAGATTTGTGCTGTACTAGTTTCACAAACAAATCATTTGAATCTCTAGCTATTTCTTGTTGTTTTATTTTTTCCTCCAAATTGCCTCATTATTCTAGTTTTAAATGACATTGATTTGTGATTTATGCAAAGAAATTAAGAGACTGGTGCTCATACATAAGTTCTGTTTTGAAAGGACGATTTAGAGCCAGAGAAATAGCATGGAGGTAAGGCGTTTGCCTTGCATGAAGAAGGTTGGTGGTTCAAATCCCAGCATTTCATACGGTACCCGAGCATGCCAGGAGCAATTTCTGAACATAGAGCCAGGAATGACCCCCGAGTGCTGCTGGATGTGACCCAAAAACCAAAAAAAGGGGGGGGGCTTTTAAAATTATTATTGGGGGCTAGAGTTATAGTACAGTGGATTAGGTGTTTGCCTTGCACACAGCCAACACAGGTTTGATCCCCAGTTTCCAGTATGGACCTCTGTGTACCACCAGGAGTGCAAGCAAGAAGTAAACCCTGAACAGTGCTGGTTTAGCCCAGAAACAAAAAATTATATTGGTCCAGAGCAATAAACAAGTATGGCATTTGCCTCGCATGTGCCTGACCTTGATTTGATCCCAGGCATGCCATATGGTCCCAGATGCCATCAGGAGTAAGTGTGGACCACCCCCCCCACACACCTCTCAATTTTTTTTTCGTTTGGGGCCCACACCCCTTTGTTTTGGGGCTGTTTCTGCTTCTAATCAGTTGTGGGAGTGCGTTGTTTTTGGAGGTGCCAAGGGGCCACTAGTACTAGGGATCAAAACTCAGGGCTGGAACAATAGGACAATACATACTGCACTTGGTTTGCATGCAGCCAGTCCAGTTCTGAGCTCTGGTGCCAAATCTCACTGCCAGGTATGCATGACTCTGACAAAGAAAGGTTTTTCCAGAGGTCAAGTTTAATATGGAAAAGACAAAGTAGAGAAGTCACAAGTCTTACAGCCAACCCCTTGGCCGGGAGAGAGAGAGAGAGTTGAGGATAAGACAAAGTTGGGGGTGGGGGGCAGTCAGAGAGAACCAGAGGAAAGGAAGCCAGGAAGAACAACAGGGCACAAAAATAGTCCAGTCAACCATTTTTCCAGTACTCTGGCAGCCAGCTTTCAGGAGTTATAGGGGTTACTCCTGGCTCTGCACTCAGAATCGCTCCAGGCTCGGGGATCATCAGCAGGTGTGTTCCAAAAACCAAAAAGAAAAAAAAAACTGGCAGGACAGAATAGTGATTCCAAACAGCTTCTGAGATTCCCTGGTTGGTGGTTGATAAAGCACCGTGGCTAAGACTAAGAAAATAGTCTGAGGACTCAGAGTGGATAGCACAGTGAAAGGGAGGGAAGGAAGAAAGGATGGGAGGAGGGAGAGAGGTAGGAGCACGGAAGCAAGGAAGTAAAGGAAGGAGGGAGAAAGGAAAATCAGGCCTGGGTTGTACATAAAATGCCAGGTCTGAATTTCAACTAACTGTGGATAAGGGGGCGCCGGATAAGAGGTGGCTCACTGACCCCAAGGTTCTGCTCTAGAAGTTCCCACCCACCTCTAGAGAACAAAGCCTCAGCTATCTAAGTTCTAGTGGCCCCTAGTAAGGGACCTCTTTCTCTGGACAACACTGCATCCAAGGCCCCACCCCTTGCAGGCTGGAGGGAGGACAGCTCGAAGGACCTTCCCCTTGCATGTCCCTAGCCTGGATTGATTCCTGACACCCCAGATATTCTCCCAAGCACCGAGCCAGGCAATGTGTAATTCCCCAATATGAAAACGTGATGAACACGTTTGATGACCAGCACTGATTTTAGGGTTTTTTTGGGTCACACCCTGCAGTGCTCAGGGATTACTCTTAGCTCTCCACTCAGAAATGGCTCCCACAGGCTCAGGGGACCATATGGGTGCCGAGGTTCGAACCACCATCCTTTTGCATGCAAGACAAATGCCCTACCTCCATCCAATCTCTCCAGCCCCCTATTTACTCATTTTAATAGTCACACTGGTCCCAAAGAAATGTACCACTTTGCAGACAGGTCAGATACCTCAAGGCAAGGAGTGATGGTTTGAATCCAGGGCAGTGGTCCTGGGGAAGTGGTCAAAATAATAAAAATAAAAATTTTAAGGCACTTGTAGTTATTCAGAACTGAACTTAAGACATGCAGTGTTCCAACATTGATCATATCACTCAGTGTGAACTTTCACTAGTGTTCCCAGGTTCCATCCCCTACCCCTCTATTGGCTGCATATTTCTTTTCTTTTTTTGATGGGGGTTTGGGGTCACACCCTGCAGCGCTCAAGGGTTACTCCCAGTTCTAGGCTCAGAAATCACTCCTGGTGGGCTCGGGGGGCCATATGGGATGCTGGGATTCAATGCATTCAAGGCAACTACTTTACGTCCATGTTATCTCTCTGGCCCTGGTTGTATATTTCTAAATGTCATACTTAGTAAAATCATATTTGATTTCTTGAATTTATCCTTTTTTTTTTTTGGTTTTTGGGCCACACCCGGTGACGCTCAGGGGTTACTCCTGGCTATGCGCTCAGAAGTCGCTTCGGGCTTGGGGGACCATATGGGACGCCGGGGGATCGAACCGCGGTCCATCCTAGGATAGCGCAGGCAAGGCAGGCACCTTACCTTTAGCGCCACCGCCCGGCCTCGAATTTATCCTTTTTTATACTTTTTTGAAATGGGGACTGGAGGGGCCTTTTCAGCTGGTGCTAAAGCAGAGGTATTGTGGTTGTACTTGGATGCAACCTTCCGTGGGGGACCCCCGACCCGCGGGGGTGTGGAAATGAAGGTCGCTAGTAATTCGTGGGTTTGCCCGAGCAGAACCGATCTGTGAAGAAAAACTTGAGAAGTTAGTAAGAAAAGTCCTCAAGACAACACATGCTGTTCAAAAAGGGTTTATTGCCAGGGGAGATCAGCTCTTAAAGGCAGAATACGTCATAGAGGTGTTACAGTTTTTCCCCCAATCACAATTGCAAGCACTCATTAGCATAAGCTGGGGGCAGGTAATAGGGAGGGGCAAAGAGGTAGAGAGCACATGTTTAACCTGAAAACACAAGATCCAAACAAGGTTCTATAAATTTTACTCAGCAAGCATAAATAAAAAACCAGCTGTAAACATATTAATCTTTTGCTAACACAAAGGCAAGTTGCTCTATGATTTTCTTTCTGGCTGGATGTATTGGGCTGCTTTGAATTACTTTTATATTTGTCTATTTCCTTTGTTCTCAGGGCATGGGCACCTCTGGTCATGTGGGTGACTAGGTCACGGATTTCTGAGGTGTCCTTTGTTGTAGGTTCCATCAGCTAGGCTCCCCACAGTCCCCCCTTTTCTGTAGTAATAAAAGAAAAAGAGCAAAATGTGTGGAGTGCCTGTCTTAGGTTACTTTGGTGGGCTTCCAGTTCTGGACATGGCAACAAGAGACCAAATTAAAAGTTTTTGCGTGCAAAATATTAGGAATGCCATGTTTGCACCGAGACACTGGCACCAAGCTATCCCCGTCATGAGCATCTCCACAGCCAGGAGCAGAGCGAGCAAGGGCGTTTAGCCAGATACTCAAAACTCCTTAAAGCTCAGCGGTTGAAGTGTAGGTTTATTCACAGCTTCATGTCCTTCGGGGTGCATTTAAGAGAGCCACTGATATTGGACCTAATCTGAACATTAGGGTAATGTCATTAACCTGATTCTTAACAAAACTTGTGAGGCGATAGAATGCCTAGGGGCCAAAGGAAAAAGTAGCAAAAAGCCAATGAAAGGACCAAATTAGGCAGCAGCTTGGACAGCCAGGATGAGGTAGAGGACCAATTTTTATAACAGGACTCACCTTAATCCCTCTGTCTATTTCTAGACAGAGGGAAAGTCTAGAGACTTTCTTCCACAAGTTTAATGCTATCTTTAACTAAGCCAAGTTTATTTTAAAAAAGCAACATTCTGCTATAAGGATGACACAAATTCCCCCCCTCCCTCAAAAAATGTCAAAATTAAACCACAGCGGTTTTTCTGCTCTATCTCTGCTAGGGATTCAACAGTAGTGTAAACTTCTTTTAAGTTTGTAAACATTTCTAACAACAGTTATAAGGCATTAACAGATTCTAGAGTATGAACCAATGAATAAATTTGTGTGCTCACACCAATAACACCCAGGCCTTCCAATAAGGCTAGGGTGAAGGCAGTGTCTGATTCTTTTTTTACTGCAGCGGGAAAGAGACACAAGGTTATTTCTAAGAGGTAATAAGGCAATTTTTGGTTTAACAGTCAATTTAGGCATTAAAACAACCAAAACACAGTAGTCCTAGGACTAAAGAAACAAATGTAAAACAATGGGGGAGATAAACCAGTGAAAACAGGCAAAAAACAAATTGGGGGCAATCATGAACTGAAAGGAGGAATCAACGACAAGAACTTGATTACAATTTTCAATAAGGGGAATAGGGGGAAACATATTGGGTTCCAAAAGGCAAAGTTCAAGTCCCACCACTAGTTTTAAAGTTATGCCATGTTTTTGAGGCTTCATACCGCATCGCAGAAGGTTGGTATCATTGGTGAAGTGAGGCAGTTAAAAGGGGAAGGGAAGAAACCAGAGGTGTTGTCATCGTCTTGCAAGGGAGAGTCAATTGGAGCAAACAAATTAATGAAGATGGAGTTGTTAAACACAATGGTTTGATCGCAAATGTTTGATGCTTGGACAGGGGGGCGCATATAGGGTCTGAGTAAGCAAAGTTCCATGCCCGTGACCTGTTTCAAAGTTAAGCCTTAGTGTGACGGAGGTTGTTGGTGGCAGTGGTGTGCATCAAGGGCAGCCAGGCAGAGTTAAATCCAGCATTGTCTTTAGGTAGAGTTAGTCAGAAACAGGTCAGGCAGAAATGGCGGGCTAACAGGAGGGGTGACAGGCTTTTTTGAAGTGGATGAAGACAGGACTGCGGGAGGCTGCAGGAGGTCTATAAGAAAACAGCTTGGCAGGAGGCAAAATGGTTACTTGGGGGCCTTTTTTTTTACAATAAAATATTCCATAAATTTAATTCTTTATATAAAAAATAGAAATTTACTTAGTCTTCTGGCCTGGGTTACAGGCAGAAGACACTAGCAATTTACATTACACTAATTATTTTTGAATACCACAGGAATGTTATCTGACCTCTGTCAGACTTCAGCATAAAAAATTTTTATAATTAACAATTGCCAATTTATCAAAAAATTTTTAAACTGAATATAAATGATTTTTTTAAAACTTCTAGTTATTATATTAAAGCTAGATGCTATTCTCTAGCCACAAATGCATATTCTATAGGCCTTAACTTACACATAGCAGGAAAGCTGGGTGATTGCAAAGTCCAGAAATTCTCCAGGGAAAAGTTTTCCCCGATGGCCATTGAGAAATCTGGGGTTTACCATCTCCTACACTTTCTGCCATGCTGTCAGGGCAAAGCTAGCTTAACACATGATTTTTAGCAGGATGTCACAGTCTGTCAGATGACCAGACTGAGCCAGGTAAAAAAATTAATTGAAATTTCAAAAATGGATAAGGCTTTAAAAATTGTATTTATCATAAAATGTAGAAATAACAAATAAACAGACAAAACAAAACAACACTAAACACAACATTGTGGCCACTTTCACTCATCACAACACACACATGAACAGACAAAAGGATTGAATCAAAACTCGCATTAGAAAAATTGACAAGCGCTTTTAAATACTTAGCCAGCATGTTTGTAAGAAAAAAAATTTGTAGAAAAACTTGTAGTTTTTGAAGTACTTAATGTAGCTGGAGTGGAACTTTGCTGAAAATAAATTTTAAGGTTTAGATTTTACACAAAACATTTTTAAAATAATCTTAATTTGAAGTTTAAAACATGAAGTAAAATGTAAGCAGTTAAAAAATTTTTGTTAAGTAAAATGGTTAATGAGCACTGTAGAAGGAGTCTCCACTCTGAAGTATGATATCATTTGCTGTAAATGAACAGGTTTTCTTTAAATTAGTTTAACAGAAAAACAGTAAGGCAGCTGCAATAAAGTGTTAAAATTTTTAAAAACAACTGTTTCTACTTTGAAGACTTTAAATGAATAATTTGTAAAAATTATATACCAAATTAAAAAGGTTAATCACATCATTTTCACATTATTTTTTAAATACCTTAAGAATCAAAATAAATTTTCTAATAGAAATATAAAAGACTCAGATTTTAATACCTGTGTGTACGTTTACATTTTTAAAACACCAAAAGGTTTTTCTTTGGAGGTTGCCTCTTAAAATATTTTTGCAGGTATCATTGGCATTTTGAAAGGATAGCTTTTATGAGTGGGGCGCTCTGGGGAGCGTTGGGGTCTGGGGCAGCCGCCGCGACACCCTCTGCCGAAGGGGCTGGGGGAGCTCCGCAGCAAACTGGAGCTAGCGGGGGAGGGGGGTTCGCCCTGCTCGCTGATTACTGAAGCGGCAGCTGGCCAGGAGGGTGGGGGAAAGCAGCAAGTTTGTTGCCACATGTGGGGAAGCTGAGGCGACAGCTCGAAGGGAGGGGTAAACGCTGGTAGAGAGCGCATTTCTCTGAGTTTTCTTTGGAGAGATTCACAAAAGAACTGCCTTGGGAGCCGGCACAGGAGGCCATTTTTAAGTGCTCCTGTGCATTTTTCACAATCTGCAAGCTCTCAAGGTCAAGATTTGACTTAATGATGCTTTTGAGCAGATCCAAAAATTTTAACAAGTCTCTTTAACTTTTAATCTTTCTACTTCTTAGTTCCTCTTGTATATAATAATTTTCGCCCCTCTACTCGGGCTGGTCCCCATTTTTACTCTGGGACTGTAATGGGATGGCGGTTTTCACCCAGGTATTAGACTGACTAATATTACGTCGCTTGGATTTACTTTACCTAACGTAATTTAGCTCCGGACTCGTCGCGCTTTGCCATCCGATCAGTTTTCTGTAACTCGAGCTTCCACGTGGGCGCCACTCTGCAACCTTCAGTGGGGGACCCCCCGACCCGTGGGGGTGTGGAAATGAAGGTTGCTAGTTATTCGTGGGTTTGCCCGAGCAGAACCGATCTGTGAAGAAAAACCTGAGAGGTTAGTAAGAAAAGTCCTCAAGACAACACATGCTGTTCAAAAGGGGTTTATTGTCGTGGAGATCAGCTCTTAAGGGCTGAAATACGTCAGAGGGTGTTACAGGTTTTTCCCCCAATCACAATTGCAAGCACTCATTAGCATAAGCTGGGGGCAGGTAATAGGGAGGGGCAAAGAGGTAGAGAGCACATGTTCAACCTGAAAGCATAAGATTCAAACAGGGTTCTATAAATTTTACTCAGCAAGCATAAATAAAAAACCAGCTGTAAACATATTAATCTTTTGCTAACACAAAGGCAAGTTGCTCTATGATTTTCTTTCTGGCTGGATGTATTGGGCTGCTTTGAATTACTTTTATATTTGTCTATTTCCTTTGTTCTCAGGGCATGGGCGCCTCTGGTCACGTGGGTGACAAGGTCAAGGATTTCTGAGGTGTCCTTTGTTGTAGGTTCCATCAGCTAGGCTCCCCACAGTTCCCCCTTTTCTGTAGTCTCCACGGGCCGCCTAAGCAGCCTCAGGAGTGGCCTCCACAGAAGAAAAAATTCCTGGAAGGGGCTGGAGAGATGGTACTGCAGGGAAGTCATTTGCCTTGCACATAGCCAACCTGGGTTGGATTCCCTCCAGCTTCTATGATCCATCTAGCCCAGCCTGGGGAGATAGTTGAATGCAGAGCCAGGAGTAAACCCTGTTCACTACCAGGTATGGTCCCCAAACAAAGAACCTCTCATATCGTTTGAAGTCGGGATCCAGGTTTTGGGGAGAGAAAAAAGAAGAGAAATGTCTGGACAAGGATGGTAGCAAAGAAGTGTTTGTTTTTATTTACTTGGAGTAGCAATTTTAGTATCCCAAAGAGAAGGAAGTTGGTCTTGAGTTGGAAAAATGGGAGAGAATGATAGCTCCATACTGGGACCTAGTTAGAAGCCGAATGGTAAATGCATAAATGCATGTATGGCTGTTATTTTAGTTTTGCATGTCTTCTGGATCAACCAAGAATGTTAGCAACGTGTTTGCAGTTTGGGTTGGGAAACTCCAAGTGGTCTAGAGGCAAGGTTGGGTTAAAGAATCAAGTCATAGTCAAACGAATTAGAGTTGATATTGTACAAGAAAATTAGGATGCAGTGTGGGGTTTCAGCTTTTGGCTTTGCACAAGAAATCAGACAGGTGTAAGTCGAGGTTCATTTCGGCCAGAGACCATTGAGCGGCTTCTCTCTCTGCTGCTTTCCCTGACACTTTTACTAGCCAGAGTTTAATATCCATCACCCGAGGGTAGGGGTGATGTCATTAAGGGTCCTGTGCTAATTAACTCAGAGAAGGGGAAAGTGAAGTGCTTCTAAGGGTGTCTGGCAGCACCTAGAAGGATGGCCTCCTATAAAATGAGGCTGTGGGGCCAGAGCAGTGAGGAGTAGAGCTGGAGCATTCTTGATTTGTACGTGGCCAGCATGGTTTGATCACTGGCTCCCCATTTGGCTCCCAAGCCTGCCGGAAGTAATTTCTGAATGCAGAGCCAAGAGTAATACCTGTGAGTCGATGAGTGTGGCCCAAAACACACACCCCCAAAATTTAATTTACCAGAGTCCTCCCTCGTTGCAGATAGGCAGTTTATGACAAGGACATATCTTATCCCCTGTGCTAGTTGTATAGTAGAGCACGTTTAAGCCTCATCTACTTAGACCTGATTTTAATTTGATCTGCCACCTGAAGGACATGGTATAATATGGAAATAATGTCTCCAGCTAAACACACTAGAGACAGTTTCTTGGATTCACTGAAAGAACTGAAGAAGTGAAAGTCTTTCCATCTCTTTTCTGCAAAGATACTCTGAATCCAGAGAGGGGAACAGAGGGGTGAGACAACAGAGAGCAAAAGTAGCTGAATTCATGCATGAGACACCAAGGTTACAGCAAACAAGAAGGCAGGGAGTGGAGTGGTCTGATTGAAGTGTAGATGCAGCCGTAGGCAGCTCCTGGCCTCACACTCTTTTGGTTGATGTTTTGACATAGGTCCTTCATCCCTGGAAAGGAAAGAGTCAGGGATGTAGCTCACGGTAGAGTGCAGACCTCACATGTCCATGGCCCTGGTTTGGTCCTTGATGTCACACTCACAGAGGAAACTTGGGGTTTCAGTCTCTGGCCCAAGGAGCAGCCTTTCCCTCTACTTTTCAAACCACTCCCAAAATCTTATCCTGTGGAGAAATGACCATTTTTGTGTAAACTTGTTTGACTCTTCCGTAGCAAAGAACATACAGATCTCCAGAGCCAGATTGGGGACTTAGATGAACTCTTCCAGAAAAGTAATATTGAATGAGAGTCAGTGTTTATCCAGGCTTTTTGGAGAATGCCCTATTTTTTTGGTTTTTTGTTTGTATCTGTTTTGGGCCACACTTATCGACTCACAGGTATTATTCTTGGCTCTGCATTCAGAAATTACTTCCGGCAGACTTGGGTGCCACTCTGCAACCTTCCGTGGGGGACCCCCGACCCGCGGGGGTGTGGAAATGAAGGTCGCTAGTAATTCGTGGGTTTGCCCGAGCAGAACCGATCTGTGAAGAAAAACCTGAGAAGTTAGTAAGAAAAGTCCTCAAGACAACACATGCTGTTCAAAAAGGGTTTATTGCCAGGGGAGATCAGCTTTTAAAGGCAGAATACGTCATAGAGGTGTTACAGTTTTTCCCCCAATCACAATTGCAAGCACTCATTAGCATAAGCTGGGGGCAGGTAATAGGGAGGGGCAAAGAGGTAGAGAGCACATGTTTAACCTGAAAACACAAGATCCAAACAAGGTTCTATAAATTTTACTCAGCAAGCATAAATAAAAAACCAGCTGTAAACATATTAATCTTTTGCTAACACAAAGGCAAGTTGCTCTATGATTTTCTTTCTGGCTGGATGTATTGAGCTGCTTTGAATTACTTTTATATTTGTCTATTTCCTTTGTTCTCAGGGCATGGGCGCCTCTGGTCACGTGGGTGACAAGGTCAGGGATTTCTTTTTTTTTTTTTTTTTTTTTTTGGTTTTTGGGCCACACCCGGTAACGCTCAGGGGTTACTCCTGGCTATGCGCTCAGAAGTTGCTCCTGGCTTGGGGGACCATATGGGACACCGGGGGATCAAACCGCAGTCCGTCCAAGGCTAGCGCAGGTAAGGCAGGCACCTTACCGTTAGCGCCACCGCCCGGCCCCAAGTCAGGGATTTCTGAGGTGTCCTTTGTTCTAGGTTCCATCAGTTAGGCTCCCCACACTTGGAGACTATGAGGTGACAGGGATCAAGCCAGGACCCTGTGCATGGCAGGTCTGCAATCCAGCCTGCCAGCTACTTCTCACCCCTATTTTCAGCTTTCTCAGTTTCAAGTTAGAAAAACAAAGCCAAGGGCCAGAAACATAGTACAGCAGTAGTAGGGCCTTTGTCTTGAATGCAGCCACCCAGGATGGAACTGGGTTTGATTCCCTGCATCCCATCGGGTCCGCAGACCCTGCCAGGAGCGAATTCTGAGTGCAGAGTCAGAGTAATCCCTGAGTGCCACCCAAAGTGTGTGAGAAAATAACAAATAAAAAAGAAAAAGAAAAAGAAAGCCTAAATCAGTCTATTCATGACTAGAGAAACTGAAATACAGTAATCAAGTGGTTTAAATGTAGTTCCCACCTAGGGTGATTTTTGCCCTCCAGGAAAGAACAATATTCTGACCTTGGAGATCTTTTCTTTTCTTTTTCTCTTTTTTGGGGGGGTCACACCCGGCAGTGCTCAGGGGTTACTTCTGGCTCCATACTCAGAAATTGCCCTGGCAGGCACAGGGGACCATAGGGGATTCCGGGATTCAAACCACCATCATTCTGCGTGAAAGGCAAACGCCTTACCTCCATGCTATCTCTGTTCATGTTTTTTTTCTTCTCAGCATTTTTCTAAAACCTTCCCCTCCTTTTCCTTTTATTTTGCTTGTATAGTGGGAAAATCATTTTTTTTTTGGTTTTTGGGCCACACCCAGTAACGCTCAGGGACTACTCCTGGCTATGCGCTCAGAGGTTGCTCCTGGCTTGGGGGCCCATATGGGACACCAGGAATCTAACCACGGTCCATACAAGGTCAGCGCAGGAAAGGCAGGCACCTTACCTGTGGCGCCACCACCTGGTCCCGTGGGAAAATCATTTAAAGGTAAAAATTTATCGCAATGGTAAGGAAGCAAAAGGAATATAATGGCCTTATTCTCTCTGAGAAAAAACTGAGGAGACTAAAAAAATGCTTTATATATCTGAATGAGTAGCTCAGTCAGAAAAAAGCTTTATGGAAGGATTCCAAGAGTACTTAGCTGCACCGTTTAATATCTGCTTAAACAGCTTTGAGGTTCCTACTGCACATGATATGTAGCGAAAGCTTTGGAAATGGCACCTTTTAGTTCATTCTCTATGTTTCTCTTTGAGTGCACTCACTCATAGAAGGAACAGCCTCAGAATTGTAGCTAGGTTATAAGTGAAATGAAGAGTGCACTGGCTTAAATTTTCACTTGCAAAGTTTGTCTTATTTTTCCCCCAAACAAGTAAATTCCAAAGAAAGATCCACGGTGGTTCTAGCCTGGTAACCATGGACAGCTCTCATCCAGCTACTAGGCTCATTAGACAACTAAGCAAAGGCTGTCTTCTTATTTTTCTTTAATTCTGGAAGGCAATATTCTCTGCTTTTCTTCTGAGTTAGGAGAGGTTCCTGGGTTTTCTTTGTATCTTAACTGAGACAGTTCAACTCCAGGGAAATGATTTAAATATCATTTGTAAAAGATAAAAAATTGAAGACTGTGTTTTTTAATGAAGACACATTTCAATGAATACTCTGTACTATATGTGTAGCAAGAGTTTTCATAAAATATCTCTGAAAGTGTTTTGCCCTATACGTTGTACAAGGCAAAACAAAACAAAACAAATAAAAATTTAAAAAAACAGTCCCAAATGCTTTCAGTGGAACAGAAACAGCTACCTATGTTAACAAAGACAGAAACATAGCTAGAGAGTAAAACTAATGGTCTGTGATAATTCTGGTTAGAAAAGACTTCTGAAAAATGGAGTTTTAATTTGAATTTTGAAGGATAGATAGTATGCTATCTATTGAATGTTGAAGGTTAGTCTAATAGAGTAAAAAGAGAGATTCCAAGCAACTGATAATACTATGTTGGTAAGGAGAAATGTGACACATGGAAGAATTAAATAAGTTATAAAGTGTTTGGAAGTGGGAGAATGTAAGGCTGAAAGCAGGGAAGAGGGGAAGTATTTTTGCAGTATCTATTTTTGCTACCTGGTCCTCAACCCAAATCTTATAGATAGAAACCTCATACATGATTTGCAGATTTTTCTCCCAAAATGTCTCCTATAAGAGAACAAAGTGGGGCCCCAGAGAGATAGCACAGCTGCGTTTGCCTTGCAAGCAGCCGATCGAGGACCAAAGGTAGTTGGTTCGAATCCCGGTGTCCCATATGGTCCCCCGTGTCTGCCAGGAGCTATTTCTGAGCAGACAGCCAGGAGTAACCCCTGAGCACCGCCGGGTGTGACCCAAAAACTAAAAAAAAAAGAGAGAGAGAGAGAACAAAGTGGATCATTTTGTTCTGGTACAATACTCTTGCAGTTATAAAAATAGCACAATACTACAGTGTAATGAGGACCTGGAGACTCTTGGGAATACATTTTTGAAGTGTTTTTTGGTGTTTTCTAATTGTGGTGAATTTGTTATGAAAAATGTTCTACTTCACTAAGTCTTTGAATGATGTGAAATTTAATTTGTGCAAGTCAACTCTAGAAATTCTTTTTTTCGGCCACATCCATTTGATGTTCAGGGGTTACTCCTGGCTAAGCACTCAGAAATTGCCCCTGGCTTGGGGGGACCATATGGGACGCGGGGGGATCAAGCCATGGTCCTTCCTTGGCTAGTCTTGCAAGGCAGAAACCTTACCTCTAGCGCCACCTCACCGGCCCCAAGAAATTCTTATATTAAAATTTTATAGCCAACCATAGAAATGTCCTATAACATGACACATTTTAGAAAATGGATATGCAAAGTACTCATTATGTCGATGGCCAAGATACTATCTTTCTATATATAAAACCTCATTTTCTTCTGTATAGTTCCCAAAGTGAATGATTTTGGGGGGAAATTCCACTCATAAGAAAGACTTATTTTTTTCTCCATGTCCTCCCATTCACAATACAGACCAGGAAAAGGGCCTGGACTGAGTTGTATATGGGTTGCATTTACTGTACCTCCTCTTTCTATACAGTCAGTGTAAAGAACACAGCCTGTGGTAAGCATTGGGAGGCCTTATTTTTTGATATTTTTATATATATAAAAAACCCTTCACCAGTGCAACATTCCTATCACCAATATCCCAAGTGTCCCTCCTCCCCACCTCATACCAACCTGTACTCTAGACAGGCTTTCTACTTCCCTCATTCAGTCACATTTTATTATGATAGTTCTCAGTTCTCAGTGTAATTATTTTCTTTAATTTTTTATTGTAAGAATTTATTCAAGGGCTCGGAGAGATAGCACAGTGGCGTTTGCCTTGCAAGCAGCCGATCCAGGACCAAAGGTGGTTGGTTCGAATCCCGGTGTCACATATGGTCCCCCGTGCCTGCCAGGAGCTATTTCTGAGCAAACAGCCAGGAGTAACCCCTGAGCACTGCCCGGTGTGGCCTAGAAACCAAACAAAAATTTATTCAAGAGATAAAATTGATTAACATAATGAGGTAAACTAACATAACATAGTAACATAACATATGATATAATTAATATTATAATACATGTACGTTAAAGAAAGCTGATTAAAACACAATTTTTTTTCATAATGGCTTACATATCTTTCACAGTAGTATTTAGTATTTATTTAGTAGTAGTATTTCACATTGAATCAGGGGAATACCCATCACCAAATATGTCCTCCTTCCATCCCAGTTCGTTTTCTACAACCTATATACCCCACCATCACCCCCCGGGCTGCTAGAAAGAAAAAAGACTTATTTTTTATGTTTTTTGGGGGGTCACACCTGACATCATTCAGGGATTACTCCTGGATCTACGCTCAGAAATCCCTTTTGGCAGGCTCAAGGGACCATATGGGATGCTGGGATTCGAACCACCGACCTTCTGCATGTGAGGCAAAAGCCTTACCTCAATGCTCTCTCTCTCCGGCCCCATGAGAAAGACATTTTTTTGGTAGCATTTTTTTCTTCTAGATGAAATACAGCTGTCTTCTTGTAGTTTAATAGCTTTCTTCAGGATTGTACCATGAACATATAAGAAAAAATGTATTGATATGTAAGAAAAGTAAAAAAAAAAACAAGCAGGTAGGGTGTTTGCCTTGCATGTGGCCAACCCAAGTTTGATATTCCATATGGTCCTGTGAGCCTGCCAGGAGCGATTTCTGAGTGCAGAGCCAGGAATAACCCCTGAGCATCACCAGGTGTGGACCCCTTAAAAAAAGAAGTAATATTAAGAAGTCAAAAGCAGAGTGTTCAGGCAAAAAGTTAAGGCATTTACTTAATTTGCACAAGACCAACCCCAATTTGACCCTAAGCAGCTCATAATAGTCTCCTGAACACTGAGCATAGCCTAAATGTGACCTAAAAAACCAACGAAATGTAATTTTCATCATTCTCTTAGATTGGATTCTCAGAGCAGGAATGAAATCATCCTTATTCTGGAGGAATGGTAAAGGTGAGAGAAAGCTGTAAATGGGTAAAAGAAGCAGATGAGATAAGAAAGATGCTAAGCAGAAGATTTTGGTTGGAGTTTATTTCCAGACTGAGCCCATGGGGTGTTCTGGGGGCAGGAATGGTATGCCAGAGTATTAACTCTTTCGAGACTAGAGGCTCAGCTTTATTATTATTTATTATTATTATTATTATATTTTGGTTTTTGGGCCACACCCATTTGACGCTCAGGGGTTACTCCTGGCTATGCGCTCAGAAATCACCCCTGGCTTGGGGGGACCATATGGGATGCCAGGGGATCGACTGCGGTCTCATCTATGCTAGCGCTTGCAAGGCAGACACCTTACCTCTAGCGCCACCTTCCTGGCCCCTGGCTCAGCTTTTTTTTTTAATATTTTATTTCATAAACTAGAGTTTCATTTAGAGTACAATAAATAACCTTTTCCATTTTCTTTCTTTTTTTGTGGGGGGGCCCACACCCGGCATTGCTCAGGGGTTACTCCTGGCTGTCTGCTCAGAAATAGCTCCTGGCAGGCACAGGGGACCATATGGGACACCGGGATTCGAACCAACCACCTTTGGTCCTGGATTGGCTGCTTGCAAGGCAAACACGACTGTGCTATCTCTCCGGGCCCCTGGCTCAGCTTTTTTAAATATCTGAGTTAGTCCTTGACTCCACGATACCCTAGTGAAACAGAGTCTCCTGAATATTTTCAGATAAGATGGTTCCTATTAGTCCAAACCAAAGGACTGTGTTTAGCCGTTAGCAGTAAAACGTATGGTAGCTGGGAATGAGAGTGCCAGAGCAGTGAGGAGGCCCAAGTCAGGGCCCAGCATAGGCTTTCAGAGTGCCTGCAACTGCCCCAGTGAGAAAATCAAGGCACTCAAACTTCACTTACTAAATTCATGGATTCCCATCTTTCTACTGCAGCACACATATTTTGGCAAAGAGTCAATGAAAGGGACTGATTATTGTAGAATTGTCTCCTCAGGGGAATGATGTAATAAAAAGCAAAAGTAAGAACTACAATCTCTTTAGGGGCCAGAGCCATAGGCAGCGGTACGGTGTTTGTCTTGCATGCGACTGACCCACAACTGATCTCGGTTTGATCCACAGCTTCCCATATGGTTCCCCAAGCCAGAAGCAATATCTGCGTGCATAGTCTGGAGTAACCCCTGAGCATCACCGGGTGTAGCCCAAAAAACAAAAAATATATAAAATTAAAATTTTTAAAAAGTAAGGCTGGAGAAAGAAACGATAGCAGGACAGATAGGGCACTTGCTTTACATGCAATTGACCTGAGTTCAATTCCCAGAGCCTCATATAGTTCCCAGAACCCCACCAGGAGAAATTTCTGGGTGCAGAACCAGGATTAACCACTCGGTGTGGTCCCCAAACAAAAAAGTAAACAAAACAAAACAAAACAACTATGAAGAATTATGAATAGAATTAAAGGATTTCTGGGTCAGGAGTAATCTCTGTGTGCTGCCCAAAGTGTAGCCCCCAAACAAACAAACAAACAAACAAACAAACAAACAAAAAGGACAGTGAGTAAAACTGGAGAGATAATACAGGAGTTAAGCAGCTTTCCTTGGGGATAGACTAGGTTCAATCTCTGGCACCACAGATGGTCCTCTGAGCTCTGTAAGCCCTGAGCACTGCCAGATGTGGCACAAAACCAAAACCAAATAAAAATGCACAAGGCAATGGAGAGATTGGAAGATCTACCAAAAAAGTAAAGCATTATAGAAGACTTAATGGGTCCTCTGTTTATCACATACCAGTAATGTCCATAAACAATAAGAAAATATCGAGGCTGGAGAGATAGCATGGAGGTAAGGCCTTCCACACAGAATGATGGTGGTTTGAATCCCGGCATCCCTTATGGTCCCCTGTGCCTGCCAGGGCGATTTCTGAGCATGGAGCCAGGAGTAATTCCTGAGCGCTGCTGGGTGTGACCCAAAATCCAAAAACAAAAGAAAAAGAAAATACCTTGGGACTGGAGAGATAGCATGGAGTTAAGGCATTTGCCTTTCATGCAGAAGGACCATGGTTTGAATCCCGCATTCCATATGGTCTCCTGAGCCTGCCAGGGGCAATTTCGGAGCGTGAAGCCAGGAGTAACCCCTGAGCACTGCCAGGTGTGAAGTACCCCCCCCCCCAAAAAAAAGAAAAAAATATCTCCAAGGTCAGAATATTGCTCTTTCCTAGAGGACAAAAAACACCCTACATGAGAATTACATTTAAACCACTTGATTACTGTATTTAAGTTTCTCTAGTCATGAATAGACTAATTTTGAGGCTTTGTTTTCCTTTTTCTTTTTTTTTTTTTTTTTTTTTTTTTTTTTTTTGGTTTTTGGGCCACACCCGGTGACGCTCAGGGGTTACTCCTGGCTATGCGCTCAGAAGTCGCTCCTGGCTTGGGGGACCATATGGGACGCCGGGGGATCGAACCGCGGTCTGTCTCCTAGGCTAGCGCAGATAAGGCAGGCACCTTACCTCGAGCGCCACCGCCCGGCCCCTCCTTTTTCTTTTTTTTTTTTTTCATTTGTTATTTTCTCGCACACTTTGGGTGGCACTCAGGGGTTAGTCCTGACTCTGCACTCAGAATTCGCCCCTGGCAGGCTCTGCGGACCCAATGGGATGCAGGGAATCAAACCCAGTTCCACCCTGGGTGGCTGCTTTCTAGACAAAGGCCCTGCTAATGCTGTACTATCTTTCTAGCCCTTGGCTTGAATGCATTGAACCCCAGCATCCCATATGGCCCCCTGAGCCCACCAGGAGTGATTTCTGAGCCTAGAGCCGGGAGTAACACTTGAGTGCTGCAGGGTGTGACCCCCAACCCCCCACCAAAAATATACAACCAATAGAGGGGTAGGGGATGGAACCTGGGAACACTAGTGAAAGTTCACACTGAGTGATATGATCCATGCTGGAACACTGCATGTCTCAAGTTCAGCTCTGAACAAGTCCCTTAAAAATTTTTATTTTTATTATTTTGACCACTTCCCCAGGACCTGTCTGCAAAAGGGTACATTACTTTGGGACCAGTGTGACTATTAAAATGAGTAAATAGGGGCTGGAGGGATAGGATGGAGGTAGGGCATTTGTCTTGCATGCAAAAGGATGGTGGTTCGAACCTCTGCACCCTTATGGTCCCCTGAGCCTGTGGGAGCCATTTCTGAGTGGAGAGCTAAGAGTAATCCCTGAGCAATGCAGGGTGTGACCCAAAAAAACCCCAAAAATCAGAAACAGAGGTCCCCTACTGGGGGCCACTAGAACTTAGACAGCTGAGGCTTTGTCCTCTAGAGGTGGGTGGGAACTTCTAGAGCAGAACCTTGGGGTCAGTGAGCCACCTCTTATCCGGCGCCCCCTTATCAACAGTTAGTTGAAATTCAGGCCTGGCATTTTATGTACAACCCTGGCCTGATTTTCCTTTCTCCCTCCTTTTCTTCCCTGATTCCGTCCTCCTCCTTCCCTCCCTCCCACTGTGCTATCCACTCTGAGTCCTCGGACAATTTTCTTAGTCTTAGCCACGGTGCTTCATCAAGCACCAACCAGGGAATCTCAGAAGCTGTTTGGAATCACTATTCTGTCCTGCCAGTTTTTTTTTCTTTTTGGTTTTTGGGAAACACCTGCTGATGGTCCCCAGAGCCTGGAGCAATTCTGAGTTCAGAGCCAGGAGTAACCCCTAAAACTCCTGAAAGCTGGCTGCCAGAGTACTGGAAAAATGGTTGGCTGCCGTGTTGTTCTTCCTGCCTTTCCCTTTCCTCTGGTCCTCTCTGACTGCCCCCCACCCCCCACTTTAACTTATCCTCCACTCTCTCTCTCCTCTCTCCTCCTCTCTCCCCCTCTTCCACCTCTCTCTCCCTCTAACTCTCCCCCTCTCTCCCTCCAAGTGCAGTATGTATTGTCCAGCCCCGAGTTTTGATCCCAAGTACTAATGGCCCCTTGGCACCTCCAAGAAAAACACACTCCCACAACTGATGAGAAGAAGAAATAGCCCCAAAACAAAGGGGTGTGGGCCCCAAACAAAAAAAAAATTGAGAGGTGTGTGTTTGGGGGGTGGTGGTCCACACTTACTTCCGATGGCTTCTGGGACCATATGGCATGCCTGTGATCAAATCTAGGTCAGGCCCATGTGAGGCAAGTGCCATACCTGTTTATTGCTCTGGCCCAATATAATTTTTTGTTTTGGGGCTAAACCAGCACTGTTCAGGGTTTACTTCTTGCTTGCACTCCTGGTAGTACACAGAGGACCATACTGGAAACTGGGGATCAAACCTGTGTTGGCTGTGTGCAAGGCATCACAACTGATGAGAAGCAGGAATAGCCCCAAAACAAAAGGGTGTGGGCCACAAACAAAAAAAATTGAGAGGGGTGTGTGTGGGGGGTGGTCCATACTTACTCCCGATGGCGTCTGGGATCATATGGCATGCCTGGGATCAAATCTAGGTCAGGCACATGCGAGGCAAGTGCCATACCTGTTTATTGCTCTGGCCCAATATAATTTTTTTGTTTCTGGGCTAAACCAGCACTGTTCAGGGTTTACTTCTTGCTTGCACTCCTGGTGGTACACAGAGGTCTGTACTGGAAACTGGGGATCAAACCTGTGTTGGCTGTGTGCAAGGCAAACACGCTATCCACTGTACTATAACTCTAGCCCCCAATAATAATTTAAAAAGCCCCCCATTTTTTGGTTTTTGGGTCACACCCAGCAGCACTCGGGGGTCATTCCTGGCTCTACGCTCAGAAATCACTCCTGGCAGGCTCAGGGACCATATGAGATGCCGGGATTTGAACCACCAACCTTCTGCATGCAAGGCAAAGGCCTTACCTCCATGCTATTTCTCCGGCCCTAAATAGACCTTTCATAGCAGAACTTATGTTTGAGCACCAGTCTCTTAATTTCTTTGCATAAATCACAAATCACAAATCAATGTCATTTAAAACTAGAATAATGAGGCAATTTACAGGGAAAAATAAAACAACAAGAAATAGCTAGAGCTTCAAATGATTTATTTGTGAGAAAGAGAGTGTTTATAAAATCAAGAGTTGTCGCTGTCATCCCTACTTGGTTTCTCTTCTCTGGCATTTGCATCATCACCTTCACCATCCCAAGGGTAGGTACTAGGAGGCCTCCATATTGTGTTCGTGTGTGTGTGTGTGTGTGTGTGTGTGTGTGTGTGTCTAATCAGGCATCGTCACTGTCATCACTACTTGTCTCTTTTTCTTCGGCACTGGCTTCATCATCTTCATCATCCTAAGGGGTAAAAACAATCACTGAGTTATTGGCTTTGAAAACACAGTCAGCTGTGTTTACAGCTTAACTCCTAGCCCAGTGCTCAGGAAGCTGCTTGTGATGCAAATGTCCTCCCTCTGTGCTCTCTCTAGGGCCCGTGATCTTTTCTATTCATCACACCTGGCAGTGCTTAGTGGGTGTTTCCCAGTGCAGGGATGGATGGCTCTGGGATCCAAACTGCCTCGAGTTAAACCCAGCTGGGTGTGCAGCAGAAGCTAGTCACGACTCGCCAGACACAAGGGGCTTTTCTCCTATTGAAAATTGTTCTCGGGGCCCAGAGAGATAGTACAGCGGCGTTTGCCACAGCAAGCAGCCAATCCAAAACCAAAGGTGATTGGTTCGAACCCCGGTGTCCCATAGGGTCCCCCGTGCCTGCCAGGAGGTATTTCTGAGCAGACAGCCAGGAGTGACTCCTGAGCACTGCTGGGTTTGGCCCCAAAACCAAAAAAAAAAAGTTGTCCTCGGAAAACCAGGGAGAGCGGGTGGCAGGCATTTGCCTTGCATGCAGAAGGATGGTGTTCGAGTCCCGGCATACCATAGGTTCCCCCCCCCCAGGAGGCCAGGGGCGATTTGTGTGCGGAAACCCGGAGGATCCCCTGAGCGTTGCCTGGTGTGGCCCAAAATGGAATGGCCGCTACTTACCCCGTTGGGGCAGGGGGCTGGCGGGCTCATGCTCTTCGCTGCAGGGGAGTCTGGGGCTGATGCGGGGTCCAAGGGGGGAGCGGGCTCCAAAGGGGCTGCAGGCTCCAAAGGGGGCGCTGGGGCCAAGGCGCCCCATCCACGGCCTCTCCCTCTCCCTCGTCCTCGTCCCCTGCCGTGATTCCCTGGAAGGAAGACAAGCTAGTCTAGTAAGCAAAGAAACTTTCCCAGACCCAAGGGGCTTTCTCTCCTATGAAATTTTTGTGCGGGTCCGGAGAGAAAGCCTGGCGGTAAGGCGTTTGCCTTGCATGCAGAAGGATGGTGTTCGAATCCGCCATCCCATAGGGACCTCCCCCCCCCACCCCCGCAGCAGGCCAGGGGCGACCTGTGAGGACCAGGAGGAAGCCCTGAGCGTGCCGCAAGTGGCCCAAAAGCAAATGACCGCTTACCACTTGGGGCCCTTTGCAGGGCCTCAGGCCTCAAAGGGGAACGTTCTCTGGGCGCTCCTGCCGCCTCCCGCCCGTGTCGACGGAGATGCCTGAAGCCAGCGAATCGTGAAGCCATCCTCGCCGCTTCAGCGATGGCCAGTGCTTGAGATTTTACCATCTCCTCCCTATTGCATGGAACCGCAGCCACCCACTGGTTGAAATAGGCCTCTATTTGACAGCTCGCTGCCATCATCAATCTATAGCAGTCCTGCTCCTGGTGGCGCCTGTCACTGCGGGAGAAGCGGCCCCAAATCCAAAATCAGAAAGACTATTTTGCACAGCCGACCCAGGTGGTTGACTAAGGAATCCCGAGCTGAACCTTGCATCCCAAACGGCCCCCGCTGCCTTAACAGAAACCATGTTTCCCCGTGTTGGTGGACAGAACAGAGGGGAGGCCGCTCCCAGCCCGTCCCGAAGCCCCTATGGTCCGGCAGAGAGCCCACCCCGAAGTGGCAGGGTGAGGGCAGAGATGCACAGAGCAGTCGAGGCATTTCCAGGACGCAGCCAGCCCACCACAGTCCCCAGCATGCAGGTCTTCCCACATGGCCTACACAGCCCTATCTCCCTTCCAGCTCTTCAGCAGGCTTACCCACGGCAGCGTGGACATCCACCGTTGTCCTCCATCTCCATCTCCAGGCTTTGCCTGCCTTCCAACTCTCCGTCTTTTAAACCCCCCCCATCCCAGGTGTGGGCAGTTCTGATCATTCATTCAGGTGGGATCAGTTCAGGTGGGGAGGGGTTACAGCGATAGAAGAGGCAGACACTTGGGCACACGCACCTGGATAACTGAGGACTTCCAAACTCCAAAGTATATTTCCCCAGAATTCCGCGAACGTATATTAAAATTAGATACAGTATTTTCTGTTTGCAGTAAGGCACCTGTCGCCACCCTGCAACCCAACTCTTTCGCTTCACACTCAGTGGAGTGCTCTTGGCCTGGCCTTGTAAAACGCCCGCAGGCCAGCCCGAACAACACAAGTTGCTCCCCGGAGCTTACAGCTTACAACTTGTCTTTGACCCTTTCCCCAAAGGCCCATTTTGACAGCTAACACGATCCTATGTAGCCTGAATTGGGGGACCGGGATAGGGGCGGCTGGGGCCTTCGGGGACACTCGGCCAACTCCCCAAATCCTCCAGGACAATCGCCTGTCACCACACACATCCACTTGGGCCCAAGTCAGGGGCTAATGTACCCATGGCCTCCCGCCTGGGCTCTGTCTCTTTCTCCCCTGGGGCAGACTCTGGGTTTGTTTGTTTTGGGGTTTCACTGGGCGCAAACAATAACCACTCACCGTCCTTTCTCATGGGGGGAGGATCGTTGGCCATAGGCTGTGGCCTGATCCTTCTCGGTATTCAGCCGGCGGGGGCTGGGGTAGAGCTGCAGACTTTGGGGCCATGGGACTGCTGACGACACCCCCGTGGCTAAATCAGACATGGGAGTCACCGCCTCCACCTGTTTTTCATCCTCCTCCTTAATCCCTCTGCTGGTGCTGTGGCCCAAAAACAAAAACAAAAAACAAACAAACAATAAGCAATTGTTCTCCAGTAGGACGTTTGCTTTCCAAACAGTAAACCCAGGTTGTTGACTAAGGTGGTTGGCTCGGTTTCCGCATCCCATATGGTCCCCCAACCCAGGACAGATGTCTGAGCACAGAGCCAGGAGGAACCCCTAATGTCACAGGGTAGAAACCCCCCAAAATAAAAATTTTCACAATTCCAATTACCATTAAAACCTAAAAAAATGAACTAATCCTCTCGCTAGAAATTACCTTCTAGCAATAGAGGTGCTCACAAAGAAAATATGAATTTACCGGCCAGAGAGATAGCATGGAGGTAAGGCATTTGCCTCTCATGCAGAAGTTCAGTGGTTCAAATCCCTGAGAGGTGAGGGCTGAAATATTAGTACAGTGAGTAGGGCACTTGCCTTGCATGCATCTGACCTGGATAGGCCACCAGTATCTGCTATGGTACCTCAAGTTCCATCAGGAATGAGTCCTGAACACTGACCTAGTGTATGTGATTCCAAAAACAAAACCAAGGGGTGTGTGTGTGGGAGACAGAGACAGAGACAGAGATAGACCTGGAGGTAGACCTGCAGAGTGACCTGGAGAGAGACTTAGAGAGAGACCTGCAGAGAGGAGTGCATGGTACTCTGCATGCAGGCAGAAGATTCTTGTGCTCTCCTTGGCACCTTGCCTTAAGCACTGCTGAGAGTAGCCCGAGTACTGGAGTACTGAAAACTCGTGAAGACCCCCAAAACAAAAACATAACAACCATAAGCCAAAAATGGCACAGAGGGGAGGGGCATTTGACTTGCATGTGGCAGACCTTGGTTCAATCCCCAGCACCCCATATGGTTCCCCAAGCCTGCAGGAACGGTTTCAGAGCGTAGAGCTATGAGTAACACCTGAGCTGCTTCAGATGTGGCCCCCAAACCAAAAACCAAACAAAGAGAGAGGTGAGGGAAGGACACCTTCAGAGGTGATCCCTGAAGAATTGTGTCTGGAGTGGCTCCCAGACCACCAGGTGTGGCCACCCCAAGCCAAACAAGAAGGGTGCCTTTGATACTTGGTCTTTTCTTGTTCTTTCCTCAGGGGCTACTTCCCCACATCACTTGGAGCTCAGAGGCTGATTTGGCAGAACTCAGGGAACCGCTTGGTGCCAAGGACGGCTTCTTGCATTGAAGGACTAGCACAGGGCCGGAGTGATAGCACAGCATTAGGCCATTTGCCTTGCGTGTAGCTGACCCAGGATGGACCCGGGTTTGAACCCGGCATCCCATATGGTCCCGAGATAAATGGGTGATTTCTGAGTGAAGAGCCAGGAGTAACCCCTGAGCATCACAGGATGTTGCACAAAAAAAATCAACAATAACAAGTAAACAAAACAAAACATTGCCCTTCGATGCTGTAGTCCCTGCTGGCCGGTATGGGGCACTGTGCACTCCTCACTGCAGGTTCCCCTCGGTTAGGAGAGGACTCCCGGGGACCCTGGGCCCAAGTAGCAAATGAGGAGATCCAGAGTGATGCACAGCAGAGCCCCCCATAGCCTGAATCACACAAGATATTCCCCATAGGCCTACAGCTTGTCTTTGAACCTTTCCCCAAAGGCCCACTTTGACATCCAACGGGGTCCTAAGTACCCTGAATTGAGGGATTGGGTTAGGGGGTAGTAGGGGCCCTCGGGCACACTTGGCCAAACCCCCCTAAATCCTCCAGGACAATCGCCTGTCACCGCACACATACCCTTAGGCCCAAGTAAGGGGCTAATGAACCCATGGCCTCCTGCCTGGGCTAGGTCTCCCTCTCCCCTTGGGCACTCTCTGGGTATGTTTGTTTTGGGGTTATACCTGGCCCTCAGGGGTTACTCCTAGCTCTGCACTCAAAAATCAATCCTAACAGGCTTGGGGACCATGTGGGATGCCAGGGATTGAACCCAGGCTTGTCCTACCTTGGCTGTGTGCAAGGCAAATGCTGAACTGATGTGCTATACCTCATTTGTTTATTGGTTTATTTAGATCCTGGCTCTGCACTCAGAAATCATTCCTGGCAGGCTCGGGGGACCACATGGAATGCAGGAAATCAAACTTGGGTTCGTCCAGGATAGGCCACGTGCAAGGCAGGGCCCTACCACTGTGCTATCACACCAAACACTCCTTACTCCTTATCTTTTTTTGATTTTGGGTCACAGCTGGCTCTATGCTCAGAAATCACTCCTGGCAGGATCGGGGGACCATATAGGATACCGGGATTCGAACCACCATCTTTCTGCATCTAAGGCGAAAGCCTTACTGTTGTGCTATCTCTCTGGCCCCTATTTACTCATTTAAAAATTTTTTTGTTGGGCCTGGAGAGATAGCACAGTGGCTTATGCCTTGCAAGCAGCCAATCCAGGGCCAAAGGTGGTTGGTTCAAATCCCGGTGTTCCATATGTGCCCCCATACATGTCAGGAGCTATTTCTGAGCAGACAGCCAGAGTAACCCCTGAGCACCACCGGGTGTGGCCCAAAGACCAAAAAAAAATTTTATTTTTGTCACACATTGCTCATGAGTAACTCCTGGCTCTATGCTCAGAAATCACTCCTGGAAGACTTGAGGGAACATATGGGATGCGGGGATTTGAACCACTGTCCTTCTGCATGCAAGGCAAATGCCCTACCTCCATGCTATCTCTCAAGCCCCAGTTATTTCATTCCTTGGGATTTTTTTGGGCCACACCCTGCATTGCTCAGGTATCACTCTTAGCTCTCCACTCAGAAATGGCTCCCACAGTCTCAGGAAACCATATGGGTGCCGAGGTTCGAACCACCATCCTTTTGCATGCAAGACAAATACCCTACCTCCATCCTATCTCTCCAGCCCCTATTTAGTCATTTTAATAGTCACACTGGTCCCAAAGAAATGTACCCTTTTGCAGACAGGTCCTGGGGAAGTGGTCAAAATAATAAAAATAAAAAATTTTAAGGCACTTGTAGTTTTACAGAGCTGAACTTGAGACATGCAGTGTTCCAGCATCGATCATATCACTAAGTGTGAACTTTCACTAGTGTTCCCAGGTTCCATCCCCTACCCCTCTATTGGTTGCATATTTCTTTTCTTTTCTTGGTGGGGGTTTTGGGGTCACACCCAAGGGTGTGATCAAGGGTTACTCCCGGCTCTAGGCTCAGAAATCACTCCTGGTGGGCTCCGGCGGCCATATGTGATGCTGGGATTCAATGCATGGAAGGCAAATGCTTTACGTCCATGTTATCTCTCTGGCCCTGGTTGTATATTTCTAAATGACATACTTAGCAAAATCATATTTGATTTCTTGAATTTATACTTGTTTATAATACTTTTTTTAAATGGGGACTGGAGGGGCCTTTTCAGCTGGTGCTAAAGCAGAGGTGTTGTGGTCGTACTTGGAGACTATGACGTGACAGGGATCAAGCCAGGACCCTGTGCATGGCAGGACTGCAATCCAGCCTGCCAGCTACTTCTCACCCCTATTTTCAGCTTTCTCAGTTTCAAGTTAGAAAAACAAAGCCAAGGGCCAGAAAGATAATACAGCAGTAGTAGGGCGTTTGTCTTGATGGCAGCCACCCAGGATGGAACTGGGATTGATTCCCTGCATCCCATCAGGACGGCAGGGCCTGCCAGGAGTGAATTCTGAGTGCAGAGTCAGGAGTAACCCCTGAGTGCCATCCAAAGTGTTCGAGAAAATAACAAATGAAAAAAAAAAAAGAAAAAGGAAAACAAATCCTCAATCAGTCTATTCATGACAAGAGAATCTGTTTTTTTTTTTTTTTTTGGTTTTTGGGTCACACCCGGCATTGCTCAGGGGTTACTCCTGCCTGTCTGCTCAGAAATAGCTCCTGGCAGGCACGGGGGACCATATGGGACACCGGGATTCGAACGAACCACGTTTGGTCCTGGATCGGCCGTTTGCAAGGCAAACACCGCTGTGCTATCTCTCACGGCCCAAGAGAATCTTAAATACAGTAATCAAGTGGTTCAAATGTAGTTCTTACCTAGGGTGAATTTTGCCCTCCAGGGAAGAGCAATATTCTGACCTTGGAGATCTTTTCTTTTCTTTTTTTGGGGGGATCACACCCGGCAGTGCTCAGGGATTACTCCTGGCTCCAGGCTCAGAAATTGCACCTGGCAGGCTCAGGAGACCATATGGAATGTGGGATTCAAACCACAGTCTTTCTGCATGAAAGGAAAATGCCTTACTCCATTCTATCACTCTGGCCCCAAGATATTTTCTTTTTCTTTTGTTTTTGGATTTTGGGTCACACCCAGCAGCCCTCAGGGATTACTCCTGGCTCCATGCTCAGAAATCATTAAATCATTTCCCTGGAGTTGAACTGTCTCAGTTAAGATACAAAGAAAACCAGGAACCTCTCCTAACTCAGAAGAACAGCAGAGAATATTGCCTTCCAGAGTTAAAAAAAAAAAGACAGCCTTTGCTTAGTTGACTAATGAGCCTAGCAGCTGGATGAGAGCTGTCCATGGTTACCATGCTAGAATCACCTTGCATCTTTCTTTGGAGTGTACTTGTTTGGGGGGGAAATAAGACAAACTTCTGCAAGTGGAAATTCAAGCCTGTGCACTCTTCATTTCACTTATAACCTAGCTAGAATTCTGAGTCCGTTCCTTTTATGAGTGAGTGCACTTCTTTCACACACAGCTAGGAAGAGGGATGAAAAGGAGGGAGAGGTTAAACGAGAGGAAAGGGGGAGAGAAAAAGAAGAGAGAACTTAGCTTAAGACTAGGAAGGACTTGGATTTCCCCAAAGTGGATCCATCCTGATATATGGAACTGATAATCGGGAGACATCATGACTGCCCCGATTTCTGGAAGTCTGGATCTTGTAGGCTAAAATAAGTGAGTTTAATCCTAAAAGCTGGGCGGTACCTTGAGCTCCTGTTAGTGAAGAGCTCCATCTCCTGTTCTCTATTAGTATGTTCTCAAAACAATTTCCACTAGCTAGGCACACCTGAGCAAAGGAGAACATTTTAACTATTCTATGATCTTCTGTTATGTAGATTTTTTTCTTCACTGAGTGTTTTCCAAATTGCAATGACGTTGTTTGTATTGTGATGGATACTGCGAGCTCAGGATATAAATTTTACATGTTTAGCTCATGATAAAGAAAAAAAGTTGGGGCTGGGCGGTGGCGCTGGAGGTAAGGTGCCTGCCTTGCCTGCGCTAGCCTAGGACGGACCGCAGTTCGATCCCCCGCGTCCCATATGGTCCCCCAAGAAGCCAGGAGCAACTTCTGAGCTCATAGCCAGGAGTAACCCCTGAGCGTCACAGGGTGTGGCCCAAAAACCAAAAAAAAAGAAAAAAGAAAATTCAAATTTGTACCTGAGGAAAAGCAGTAAGAAAACTATTGTTCTAGCTCTGTAATAAAAATCATCAATAAAACTATAAATACGGGCCGGGCGTTGGCGCTAAAGATAAGGTGCCTGCCTTGCCTGCACTAGCCTTGGATGGACCGCAGTTCGATCCCCCGGTGTCCCATATGGTCGCCCAAGCCAGGAGCAACTTCTGAGCACATAGCCAGGAGTAATCCCTGAGCGTTACCTGGTGTGGCAAAAAACCAAAAAAAAAAAAAAAACTATATAAATGCACACCTGAAGCCGCCGACAGCCCTCTCTCTGGCGACCCTTGAAGCCATCACCGCCGCTGCAGCTAAGGCCAGTGCTTCACTAGCCACCATCTCCTCCACATTTTCGGGGACAGCAGCCACCCGCTCCATGAAGAAGTGCTCCATTTCACGGGTCAAAGCCACCATCTCCATCTCCAAGCTTTCCCTGCCCTCCAACTTTCCATCTTGGGCAGTTCTGATCATTCAGGAGGGATCAGTTCAGGTGAGGAGGGGTTACAGCGATAGAAGAGGCATACATGTAAGAATGACTATGTAAGTGACACAATAGAACATAACAATTGGGCAACATGCACCACGATAACTGAGGACTTCCAAACTCCAAAATATATTTCCCCAGAATTTTGCAAATGTATATTCAAATTAGATACAAAACTTTCTGTTTGCTGTAAGGCACCTCTAGCCACCCTGTGACCCAACTCTTTTGTTTCAGACTCAGGGGAGTGCTCTTGGCCTGGCCTTGTAAAACCCCCCCACAGGCCAGCCCTGACAACACAAGTTGCTCCCCGGAGCATACAGCTGACAGCTTGTCTTTGAACCTTTCCCCAAAGGCACATTTTGACATCTAACACGATCCTATGTAGCCTGAATTGGGGGACCGGGTTAGGGGAGCCTGGGGCCCTCGGGGACACTCGGCAAACTCCCCAAATCCTCCAGGACAATCACCTGTCACCACACACATCCCCTTGGGCCCAAGTCAGGGGCTAATTTACCCTTGGCCTCCCACCTGGACTCTGTCTCTTTCTCCCCTTGAGCAGGCTCTGGGTTTGTTTGTTTTGGGGTTTCACTGGGCACAAACAATGACACTCACCCTCCTTTCTCACGGGGGTAGGTGCCTCGAGCATGGGCCGTGGCCTTTTTCTTCTCAGTCTTCAGGGGGCCGGGGCTTGCCACCACAGCAGTCACCACCTCCACCTGTTTTTCATCCTCCTTCTTCATCAGTCTACCCTTGCTGTCTCCCAAAAACCAAAAAAAAAAAAAGGAAAGAAAAACAATTGTTCTGGGTAGGGTGCTTCCTTCCAAGCAGCCTACCCTAAGGTGGTTGGCTCGAATCCTGCATCCCATATGGTCCCCCAAACCAGGAGCGATTTCTGAGCTCCTAGTCAGGAGGAACCCCTGAGCGTCACCAGGTAGGACCCCAAAATAAGAAAAACAATTGATGCAGGTCTCGCAGCACATAGTAGTGAAGCCATAGGGAGGACAGACGGGCAAGCAACTTCCTCCAAGAGTCCTCCGGCTCCTTCCCACAAGCGAGGCCTTTTTTTGCAAGCAATGACTTTATTCTTTTTTTTTTTTTTTTGGTTTTTTGGGCCACACCCTGTGACGCTCAGGGGTTACTCCTGGCTATGCGCTCAGAAGTTGCTCCTGGCTTCTTGGGACGCCAGGGGATCGAACCGCGGTCTGTCCTAGGCTAGCGCAGGCAAGGCAGGCACCTTACCTCCAGCGCCACCGCCCGGCCCCCAATGACTTTATTCTGAACACACTTCCCGGACTGGGCTGGAGAGATCATGGAACATCAGGAAAACTGCTTGTCCTGCACACAACAGACCTGCATTTGAAACTAGCAGGGTCCCCAGGCATTCCCTCTGGTCCTTCACCCCAACCCCAGCACCACCCGGGGTGAAACCAGTGAGCAAAAGGGTTTTTGGGGAAAAACCTGCCAAAGAGCACTTTCTCACCGGGGAAGATCCTGAAATAATCATTTATGTCCTAACTTAAATCATCATCATCATCATAATCAAACTTTCTCTACTTTCGATTAAAGTCCAAATCACACTTCATTTTTTTTTCAAAGTAAAATTTAGGAGAAGGAAAAGTTTGCCTCAACAGCCTGGGTTTCGTGTTTTAAGGACTAGTTAACTGTCAGCCAGCTCCAACCAGTGGCATGGAAAAAGGGGGCACGGGAAAAAATGCCTTTTCAAGCCATCCGATCTGGCTCCCAGGGCTAGGGGAGTTTGTCTTCATTCTTTCTCATAAAGGCGCACAACAAGGCACCACGTGGTGAGCGGACGGGTGGGCTGTCCAGCTCTTGGGGGCATGGGCCAGACCGGAGGCGCATGCACCCTTGGGTGGTGGGCCGGGAAAGCATGCACATCGATCTTGGACACAGGAACCACACACACAGAAAGCAGGGCCAGGAGCGCTCCAAGCCTTGGGGCCCATCCTCACGCCCGGCCAGTGGGCCTAGAGAACTTGGAGAGCCTGGAGCGGGCATGTAACATAGGCCAGGGGGGACACACAGAGGGCAAGGCTTGGGGGCCACCGACTCACCTCGTCCTTGTGGTGCTGGCAGAAGTCGAGGCGCTCAGGGAAGATGGCCAGGCCCTCTGCATAGACCTGCAGGACGGCCTTCTGCTCGCAAAAGCGGCAGTGTAGCTTGAGGGTGTTTTTATGTTACTGATCCGACCCTAATCAAGCATTGGGCCCTACCTTAGGGTGTGACCGGGTATTGCGCTCCCACCCTAGGGTGGTACCTGACTCTGGAATAAGGCAAATGCCTTACCTCCACGTCATCTCTCCAACCCCACCAGGAGTGATTTCTGAGTATAGAGCACAGAACCAGTAGTAACACCCACCAAGCACTGCTGGGTGTGGTCCAAACACTAAAAAAATAATTTCATTTTGTGGGGGCAAAATTATAGTACAGCAAGAAAGGCGCACGTGCGCACACACACACAACAGTGCATGCGCTGACCAGGATTCTATCGCTGTCACCATCATATATGATTCCCAAGCCAGCCAGGACTAATTCCCTGAAATCAGCCGGGTGTGACCTCCCCAAGAGAAAAAAATTGTTTTGCTTTTTGTATCACACCCGGCAGTGCTCAGGGGATACTCCTAACTCTATGCTCAGAAATTGCTCCTGGTAGGTTCAGGGGACCATATGGGATGCCGGGATTTGAACCACCAACATTCTGCATGAGAGGCAGAATGGAGGCCTTACCTCCATGCTAACTCTGCGGCCCCAAAGAAAAAATCTCATCTCAGAAGGCAGCTTATTTCTAGCACTTTCCCTCTGCCGGCTCAGAAGCCTGTTCCCACATCTGAGCTATCAGGGCCATGACTGTCAAACCAGAGGGAGGCATGGTCCAGATGTGTCCACTGCCATGGAAAGAGCCAGCTTCCCTGGAGGAAGTGGGTAAGTCACCAAGTCTGGGGCCAGACAATAGATGCAGACATAATCCCTAAGCACAGAACCTGGAATAAACTCAGAGCACTTTGGGTATGGCTCAACCCTTCCTGCCCTCCCCGCAAGAGCCACAAAATCTGACCTGGGCCTCTGATTTTTCTTGTCTATGCCACAGGAATTGCTGCAATAGGGGCTAGACCGATAGCACAGCAGGTAGGGATTTTGCCTTGCACATACATGGCTGACCCAGTTTTGATCCCCAGCATTCTATATGTTCCTCCCCAAGCCTGCCAGGAGTGATTTCTGAGTGTAGAACCAAGAGTAACTCCTAAGAGCCACTGAGTATGACCAAAACAAAATAAAACAAAAAAGAATGGCCAGAGTTTCTTTCTCTCTATCTCTCTGTTCTCTTTTTGTTTTTGGGGGCCACATTTTTCAGTACTTAATCCCATCACTGCTGATGAGACTGGAGTGATATATCAGAGGCAGGGCGTTTGCCTTGCCTGCAGCTGACCCAGGATGGACCCAGGTTTGATCTCCAGCATCCCATATCAGGTTCTCCCGAACCTGACAGGAGTGATTTCAGAGCACAGAGCCAGGAGTAACCTCTGAGCACCGCTGGGTTGGCAAAAAATAAAAATAAAAAACAGAAGCCGGGAGTTGCCTGGGTGATGCTGGTGGGGCACTGTGCTTAAGAAGCTGCGGAGTATGCAAACGCTGAGTATATGCCACTACCTACAACAGTTGTATCTCGGTGACCCAGAGTGGCAGTCACAGGTTGAGTTGTTGAGAGTAGCTCTGGGCATCAAATCCGCAGCAGCCTGACCCCAGCAAGTTTATGCTACTGAGCAATCTCCAAACCTCACAGATGGCTTTTTTTTTTGGTTTTTGGGCCACACCCGTTTGACGCTCAGGGGTAACTCCTGGCTATGTGCACAGAAATCGCCCCCTGGCTTGGGGGGACCATATGGGACGCCGGGAGATCGAACCTCGGTCCTTCCTTGGCTAGCGCTTGCAAGGCAGACACCTTACCTCCAGCGCCACCTACCCGGCCCCACAGATGGCTTTTTGATGGAGGTCAGCGATCAGTCCCAAGTCAAGTTCTTAGAGACACAGTGTGAGACACAAAGGGAAAGGAGGACACTGGGAACAACAAGGACTATCTTCATCCCAGTGTCCTTGAAAGCCTTGTATGTATATATTTTTTTGTTTGTTTTGGGTCCCACCCAGCAGAACTCGGGTTTCTCCTGGCTCTACGCTCAGAAATTGCTCCTGGCAGGCTTGGGGGACCATATGGGATGCTGGGATTCGAACCACCGTCTTCTGCATGAAAGGAAAACTCCTTACCTTCATGCTATCTCTCCAGCTTCACCTTGTATGTATATATGGTGCGTGTGTGTTTGTGGCACTACTGGGGTTATTCTGTTTTCATTTTGTTCTGTTTTGGGGCCACACCTGGCAGTGCTCAGGGGTTACTTCTGAGGAATAACTCCTGACAGGCTAGTGGACAATATGCCAGAGTCAACTGCCAGCTAAGCAAACAGCCTGCTGCTGTGCTATTCTCCAGGCCTTGGGGCTATTCTGGCTTTGTGCTAGGGAGACCATGTGGTGCCAAGGATTAGATACTTTTGGTTTGTTTTTAGGGTTACACTCAGGGGAACTTAGGGTTAGCTCCGCATTCAGAAATGTCCCCTGCTGGGTTCGACTGGGAAGGAACGAGAGAAATACATTTGTCAGAACCTATAAGTCTGACTTAGTTTAAGAGCAGTGCCAAATTTCACTGCAAATTAGATCTTAATTTTAAAAGGGGGAAGGGGATAAGTTGGTATCCCTGCTTTGTCACCAGCCTGCTGGATCATTAAGATGGGAACAAAGAAAGACAAAATACCCACTACATAAACAACCTTGATGCGCCTGTGATTGTTTTTGCTTACCAGAATTCAAGGCCTCCGAGATCAACCTCATTGGACAAATGTCCTGCAGCCTCCTGATCTGCAGTAACACCTTTCAGGCCAGTATGCATGTGGACCAAGTGGAGCCTGGTATACTCAGGGGCAGGAACCTCAGCACCTGAACCAACTTCCAGCATAGCTGGCATTTACTCAGGGAAAACCAAGTAAGGCCAGAGCAGAGATGGGGCTTGACTAGCATGGCCAGTAAGGACATTTGCCTTGCAAGGCAACTGCACATCCCCTTAGGTGCCACAGATTATGGCCAAGGGTAATTCTGGAGGGTAGAGCCAGGAGTAACTCCAGTGTCATTGCTGGGTGAGGCCCAAAAGCTTCCACACACAACACACCCCACCAAGAAAAGATTTCTTTGACAAGTGAAAAAAAGTACACTTGTACTTTAATAAAGATGATAGGAACAGGAGGCAGAGTAACACTCAGGTTACTCCTGACTGGGCTTAGAAATCACTCCTGTGGGGCCAGAGCAATAGTACAGTGGTAGGGCATTTTCCTTGCATTCAAACTACCAGGAAAGGACTGGGATTTGATCCCCGGCATACCATTTAGTCCCCCGAACCTGCCAGGAATAATTTCTCAGTGCATAGCCAGGAGCAACACCTGGGCATCACTGGGTGTGTCCCCTCCCCCCAAAAAAGAAAAAACTGCTCCTGGAAGGCTCGGGACCATATGGTATGTTGGGAATCGAACCCAGATATGTCCTGGTCCAACCCCTGCAAGACAAGCACACTACTGCTGTTTTTTCACTTCAGCCCCCCCAACAATAATTTTATTTGGTTTTTGGGTCACACCCAGCAGTGCTCAGGGTTACTCCTGGCTCTATGCTCAGAAATCGCTCCTGGCAGGCTGAGGGGACCGTATGGGATGCCGGGATTCCAACCACCGTCCTTCTGCACGCAAGGCAAATGCCTAACCTCCATGATATCTCTCTGGTCCCTCCAACAACAATTCTTAAAGGACATAGAATAGGGTTGCCTTGCTAGTGGCCTCTCCAGTTTAATTTCTAGCACCCAGTATGGTCCCCTGTAACCCCTAAGCATTGCCAGGTGTTTTTAATCCCCCAAATCATTGAAGAGTATTTATTAGCTTGTGGGAATTCTTTATATAGTTTGAATACAAATATTTTTATCCAGATATACTTTGCCATTTTTCTTCCCTAACCTGAAGCTAGCTTGTGTTTGCATTATCTTTGAATGAATTCTACACTTCAATGACAGTTGATCTATTTTATTTGTTTCTTTTTTAGGTGTCAACCAGCAGTATTCTAGCTGTTCGTGGCTCTGTACTCAGGAGTGAGCCCTGGCGGTGCGCAGAGGACCGTGTGTTAACCAAATTATTCTTTGGCTTGTCCTTTAGGTGTGTGTCTACAGAAATTCTTTTCGGGGCCCGGAGAGATAGCACAGCGGTGTTTGCCTTGCAAGCAGCCAATCCAGGACCTAAGGTGGTTGGTTCAAATCCCGGTGTCCCATATGGTCCCCCGTGCCTGCCAGGAGCTATTTCTGAGCAGACAGCCAGGAGTAACCCCTGAGCATCACCAGGTGTGGTCCAAAAAAAAGCAAAAAAAAAAAAAAAAGAAATTCTTTTCTTTTGTCTGGGGCCACAACCGGCAATACTCAGAGGTTACTCGTGACTCTGTTTTTAGGATAACTCTGGCTGTGCTTATGTGAGATGCTGGAGATGAATCTGGGCCAGTCACATATAAATCAAATGCTGTACTGGCTGTATTATTTCTTCAGCTTCTCATAATAAAAAAATTTTTTTTTGGTTTTTGGGCCACACCTGGCAGTGCTCAGGGGTTATGAACCATATGGAATGCCAGGATTTGAACCACCGGCCTTCTGCATGCAAGGCAAATGCCTTACCTCCATGCGATGTCTCAGGCCCCCTTTGTTTGACTTTTGGTGGAGGAGGGGACCCATACTCAACAGTGCCAGAGCTGCTACTGTCTCCCATGAAATACTGGGGGGGGGGCATTTGCAGTGCATGAACAAACCTAGGGATTCTGCACATTTCTTTCTTTATTATATTTTGGTGGTGGCGGTTTTGTTTTGGGGCTACATCCTGTGATACTCAGGGTTACTCCTGGCCATGCTCATGTAACAATATAGGGTGCCAGGAATTGAAACCAGATCAGCCATATGCAAGGAGAATTCCATACCATCTGCGTCCCACACATTCTTAGTAAACTAGATGTGGTGTCTCCCCTGAAACCAAGAGATTCTCATTTTAGTTTCAGACATGTGGAAGTGGGGGCCAGAGAGATAGCATGGAGGTAAGGCGTTTTCCTTGCATGCAGAAGGATGGAAGTTCGAATCCCGGCATAACATATGGTCACCTGAGCGTGCCAGGAGCGATTCCTGAGTGTAGAGCCAGGAGTAACCACTGAGCACAGTAGGGTGTGAACCAAAAACCAAAAAAAAAATGTGGAAGTGAATCTGTTAGGCGACTCTAATGGGCTGCCATCAAAGGCCAGTTAGGGTGCCCGATCTCCTCAACCCCACTGTACTCAGCTCAGAAGGAAGCCGGCTCTGGGACATCCCAAATGCCATTAGAAAGCTCAGTGTGTATGGTCCATGAGGTCGTGTAGCGGGTTGCATGGGTTGAATCAGATTCAATCTCCAATACGAACCCTGACAATATATATGGTACCCCAAGCATTGCAGGGTGTGGTTCAAAAACCAGAATAAAAATAGAAATAAAGGGGGCCAGAGAGATAGCATGGAGGTTAGGCGTTTGCCTTTCATGCAGAAGGAAGGTGGTTAGAATCTCAGCATCCCATATGGTCCCCAGTGCCTGCCTGCCAGGGGCGATTTTTGAGATAAAATCAGGAGTAATCCCTGAGCGCTCCCGGGTGTGACCCAAAAACAAACAAAAAAACAAAAAATAGCCCGAGAGATAGCACAGTGGTGTTTTCCTTGCAAGCAGTCTATCCAGGACCTAAGGGGGTTGGTTCAAATCCCGGTGTCCCATATGGTCCCCCGAACCTGCCAGGAGCGATTTCTTAGCGTAGAGCCAGAAGTAACCACTGAGCTCTGCTGGGTGTGACTCCCCCCAAACAAAAAAACAAATAAAGGAGAATGAGGGGCCAGAGAGATAGAGTTAGCAGGGTGTTTGCCTTAAACATGGCTGACCAGTTTCAATCCCACACCCCAGATAGTCCCCTGAGCCCTGTCAGGAATGATTCCTAAGTCTTGTAGCTCCAGTTTGTAACACAGACACACACACAAACACACACACACACACACACAATAGAACAGATATGATTTGCTAAGAATTTAAATGAGAAGCAGATAAGAAGCCATGAGTTTTGGGGCTAGAGCAATAGCACAGCGGTAGGGCATTTGCCTTGCACACACCAATCCCTGACAGACCCCTGTTAGATTCCCAGCATCCCATGTGGTTCCCCAAGCCAGGAGCGATTTCTGAGTGCAATCAGGAGTAACCACTCAGTGTCACTGAGTGTGGCCCAAAAACTAAATAACCAACAGAAAGAGACAAATAATAAATGGAAAACTAATGAATCTATAAAACCTATTGTTTTATAAATTTGGGGTTTTTTTTTTTTGTTTTTTTCGTTTGCCTTGCACTTGGCCAACTCAACTGCCGTTGAGAAAGTTCGGTGGCCTCGTGATCTGTGTGCAGGCACGAACCATTCCTGGAACAATCCCTGTTGTCTTGTATTGGTTCACAATTTACTTTTTGGTTTCACCCCAAACAAAGAAAGTTGGGCCTGCTGTGGTGCCTCTCTGCCCTAGTGCCAACTCCAGAAAGTGACTTAATTTCTACGTCCCAGTGTGCCCTGGTCCAGAGACCCTCCGGACAGCAGCAAGGCAGCTTCCTTCAGCTCCATTCCCAAAGCCCATAGGATGCCATCAATTTTCTTTCCTTTCCTGGGTGGCCCCTGACCTCCCTCATGGGAAGGGTGGACTTACCTGAAAGCTGACAGGCTCAGAGTGAAGCAAACACCTTGCACAACCCTGCTCCACTTCCCTCTCCTCTTTCCTAGGGGTGAGGTCCTCTGCTCTTAGGTGGCATCTCACACTTCCTTTCCTCCACTCTGAGCTCCTAGGCGACCCTCAGCTCTCACAGCTGCAGTGTCGTTCAGCTGTGGGGATTATACATTGACTGTTGTGCCCAGCTCTGTGCTCACTGAGCTGTCTCCCACGACAGACGGCTCCCTTCATTATTATTTTTTAATTCTGTTTTGGTTTGGGACCACAGTGAAGCTCAGGACTTATTCCTGGCTTTGGACTTAGGGACGACTCAGAGGGGCTCAGAGCACCTTATTGGATGCCGTTGTCAAGCCTAGGTTCCAGCAACTGACCTGTTGGTTTCTCTCTACTCTCTTCTGGAGAATTTTTAGACAGTCTCCCCATCATCCCTCAAGAATTCCAATTTGTGGGCCAGAGAGATAGCATGGAGGTAGGGCATTTGCCCTGCATGCAAAAAGATGTTGGTTCAAATCCTAGCACCCCATATGGTCCCGTCAAGTGTGCCAGAGCAATTTCTGAGCATTGAGCCAGGAGAGACCCCTGAGTGCTGCCGGTGTAACCCAAGAACCAAAATAAATTCCAATTTGTATGGGGCTGTACAGATAGCACAGTGGTGGTTGGGAGTTTGCCTTGCACGCGGCCAACCTGGGATGGACCAGGGTTCAATTTCCGGCATCCTGTATGGTTCCCTGAGCCTGCCAGGAGCGATTTCTGAATTCAGGTAGCAGAACCCTTGAGCACTGCTGGGTGCGGTCCCCCCCCAATAAAGAATTCCATTTTGTGGGAGCAGAATGATAGTACAGCAAGAATGGCACACACACACACATGCTGACCAGGGTTCTATCTCGATCACCATCACATGGTTCCCGAGGCCAGCCAGGAGTAATTCCTGAGCACAGACTAACCATTGAACACTGCCGGTTCTGACACCATCCCCCAAAATAATTCCATCTCAGAGAGGCAGACTATTTCTGGTACTTTCCCTCCCCTGGCTGAAAAGCGTGTTCCCACATCTGAGCTGTCAGCGCCATGACTGTCAAACCAGAGGGCAGGCATGGTCCAGGTGTGTCCACTGCCATGGAAACGGCCAGTTTCCCTGGAGGAAGTGGGTAAGTCACCAAGTCTGGGGCCAGAGAACAGATGCAGACATAATCCCTGTGCACAGAACCTGGAATAACCGTAGAGCACTTTGGGTATGGCTCAACCTTTCCTACCCTCCCCGCAAGAGCCACAAAATCTGGCCTGGGCCTCTGATTCTTCTTCTCTATGCCACAAGAATTGCTGCAATGGGGGCTAGACCGATAGCACAGCAGGTAGGGATTTTGCCTTGCACATGGCTGAACCAGTTTTGATCCCCAGCATCCTATATGTTCCTCCCCAAGCATGCCAGGAGTAATTTCTGAGTGCAGAACCAAAAGTAACCCCTAAGTGCCACTGGGCATGACCAAATAAACAAAACAAAATAAAACAAAAAACAATCCCCAAAGAGTTTCTCTTTGTCTTTGTGTTCTCTTTTTGTTTTTTGGGCCATATTCTTCATGCATAGGGGTGACTCATGACTCTGCACTCAGGAATTACTCCTGGTGGGTTCAGGGAAACTTATGGGATGCCTGGGATCAAACCTGGGTAGGCCATGTGCAAAGCATGCTGGCTCTCGTTCTCTCTCTTTATCTCTCTTTTGTTCTTTTTTGGGGGTTGTGGGGCCACACTGGCAGCACTTAGGGGTTACTCCTGAGCTCTGAGACCATGCCTGATGGGGCCAGAGTGATAACACAACAGCAGGGCATTATTTTGTGCTTTTGGGTCACACCCGGCAGTGCTCAAGGGTTACTCCTGGATCCATACTCAGAAATTGCTCCTAGCAGGCACGGGGGACCATATGGGATGCCAGGATTCGAACCGATGACCTTCTGCATGAAAGGCAAATGCCTTACCTCCATGCTATCTCTCCAGCGCCAGCAGCAGGGCCTTTGTCTTGCCTGAGGCTGGCCCGGAATGGACCCAGGTTTGATCTCCTGCATCCTATATGGTCTCCCAAGCTTGCCACGAGTGATTTCAGAGCACAGAGCCAGGAGTAACCCCTGAGCACCGCTGGGTGTGACGAAAAATAAAAAAGAAAGAAAGAAATTACTTCTGGGGACCATAGGGTATGCTGGAGATGAAACCCATGTTGACTGTGTGCAAAGCAAATGTCTTACCTGCTGTGCTATTGCTCCAGCTCTACTTTTTGTCTTTTAAAATGTTTTATTGGGGAGAGCATAACGACAGTGCAACAGTAGGACGTTTGCCTTGCAAGTGGCCAAGCCAGGACCAATGATGGTTTGAATCCTGGCATCCCATATGGTCCCCCAAGCCTGCCTGGAGTGATTTCTGAACACAGAGCTAGAAGTAACCCCTGAGCGCTGCTGGGTGCCCCTCACAAAAAAAGTCCCTCATCTGCCCTTCACTCAGTGTCTCTAAATGAAAACATTTCCCCCTTTGGCATCACCACTCCCTTCTTTCACAGATAATTATATAATATGCTCTGTTTACTACATGCACATCATTAGTATTGACATGTATAAGACGTGTTTTTTTTTTGTATAGGTTTGGTGCTGTAGGTCACAGGTTTGCAAGGAATTGAATTCAGTTTTCAGGTTGTCAAGGTGTATGTTTGGGGGGGGCAGAGAGCTAGTACAGTGGTTAAAGTCTTTGTCTTTTATACAGCCTACCTTGATGGGTTCTCTGAGCACTGCCAAGAGTGAACTCTGTGCACAGAGCTGGGAGAAGTCCTGAGCACTGGTGGATGTGCCCCTCAAAGACACACACACACAAACACAAATTTAATATGCTTTTGGTCTGGAGAAAGAGTTCAAGAGGCTACTGCAGGTTTTGCCTGCAAGATGCTCAGGTTCCATCCCCTCACTCCAAGGTCCTCCCAAGCACTTCCAGAGGCCATCCTGCAGCACCAGGCATGGCCCCCAAATCAAAATCAAATAAATTAAAATTCATAGCTTGGAGCAGCAGTAGAGTGGGTAAAGCATTTGGCTGCATATGGCTAACCTGGGTTGGTTCCCAGCAACACATATCATCCCCCAAGTGCAGCTAGGTGTGATCTCTGAGCACAGAGGAGAAAGCCCTAAACACCACTAGATGTGGCCTCAAAACAGAAAAAAAAAACAAACAAGTGATTTAACAATTAGATGCACCTGTGTGAGTGTGTGTTCCCATGTTTGCTTTTCTGGTGTCATCTGACATTCTCTACCCTGATCATTTCCCGGTGCTGTTCCTGAGTCCACAGGTTGTCCTTGGTACCTGTAGCACAGTTCTCCATGTGACAGCAAGGTCAGCACTGATAGCATATTTTTCTTACAGAGTTCAGGGGCCACCAAGGGGGCCTGCACCCAGAAATGCTCCAGACCTCTTGATGGCCCTTTTCTTTCCTTCCTGGAAACCAGCCCAGCCTGACAATTGCCTCTGGTCTGGACTATTTCTAACTTAACCCCAGCAGCTCCCCAGCTCTTCTGTGTCTTTTTAGACCCTGAAATTTTGAAACGTTTCAGCAGTTGTTTTATTTCCTCGCCAGAAATAAAATGAATGCCCCTCGGGTCCGGAGAGATAGCATGAAGGTAAGGCGTTTGCCTTTCATGCAGAAGGAAGTGGTTCAAATTCCTACATCCCATATGATCCCCTGTGCCTGCCAGGGGTGATATCTGAGCATAGAGCCAGGAGTAACCCCTGAGCATTGCCGGGTGTGAACCAAAACCCAAAAAAATTTAGAACAGGTTTAGATTTACAGGACTATTGTGAAGCTAATAGACAGCCAGCACACAGTACACAGTCCCCCTTAATTTAATGGGGTGTATTTATCACAATGAATGAACCAGTGATGTTACAATTTTAGTAAGTAAAAACAAAGCTCTATGCAGTCTTCTGCAGTCTTAATGTTTGTTTTTTTCCTTCCTGTTCCAGGGTCCTGGCTACTTTTGGTTGTGACAATTTTCTAGACTCCTTGTTCTTCTGATTTTGACAGCTGTGTGGATTACCAGTTAGATTTTTTGAATCATTGGATGGGTGTGTAAGGATGTATTTGGGCAGGAAGCCACTGACCTCCTGACACACCCCAGCTCCATGTGAATGATGTACATCACTGTTTTTCAGGAAACTGGGTTACTCTTGTTTCTGGGGACAGCTCAGTGAAGTGCTGATCATGAAAACAGGAGAGCTGAGTTTGTCTCTGGCATTGAAAGCAAAAACAAATAAGCAAAACTTGATCAGTGGCTTGAGGTAATTTTCATTAATTTCTTATTTTCTGTTACACACAGTGATCTTTTTTCCCTACTTTTCCTATTGGCCTCAGCCATACATTTTCTTAAACATCTGGCAGTGCTTGTCCATTTCTAATTTATTTTTGTTTTGTGGGCTACACACAGAAATGCTCAAGATTTCCTCTTAGGTCTGCATGTAGGAATCACTCTTGGTGGGTCAGGGAACCATATGGGATGCTGGGATTGAACCTGGTTGGCCTTATGCCAGGCAAATGCCCTACTCTGTATTATTTTTCTGGCCCCTAACCATGCCTATTTATGAATGAAACGTTAAAATGTACATAAAGTGCCATAAATATGAGTAACACTAAGTATTGGGAGATTTGACTACTAAAGCAATAACTTTCCCATAAAGTTCTTTACAAAACTTTATTATTTGGGCCCGGAGAGATAGCACAGCAGCATTTGCCTTGCAAGCAGACAGTCCAGGACCAAAGGTGGTTGGTTCAAATCCCGGTGTCCTATATGGTCCCCCGTGCCTGTCAGGAGCTATTTCTGAGCAGACAGCCAGGATTAACCCCTGAGCACCGCTGAGTGTGGCCCAAAAAAAAAAAAAAAAAAAACAAGCAAAAAAAAAACACAAAACAAAACCAAAAAAAACCCAAATCTTTATTATTTATTTATCTGTATTTGAGCTATACTTGTTGTGCTCAGGGTTGAATTCTAGTTTTGTGCCCAGGGAACACTACTGGTGGGGTTCAGAGGACTGTTAGTTGTGCCAATGATCAAACCAAGTTCAGCTGTATGCAAGGCAAGTGCCTTACTTTCAACTCTATCTACCCATCCCCCAAGTCTTCAATTATGCCATTATGCTGCATAGTTTAATTGCTTTGGTTTGGGGCTACATATAGAAGTTCTGGGGTTGCTCCTGGGTTGCATGCTTCGGGGAAGAGGAGGCCATGCAGTGCAGCCCTTCGAGCTATAATTTAAAAAGTTTGGCTTTCATTGTGATCTCTTTTGTGATTTCTGAACTATTTACACTTTTTTCACTTAAATGAAATAGGCCACAAAAGGAGGGGGAACACTAGTAGGGCTGACAGATCATTTGCCCTGTACTCTTATGAGAATAGCTGAAAATAAAATTGAAATTTTTTAATTTAGAGACCTCGCTAAATTTGGAGAGGTATCTGTTTTGTGCTGAAATTTCTTACAATAATAAATAATTTGTTGTTTGAATAAAAAAAAGAAATTTCTCCTTACTTGGGGAAACATATGGGGGATCAAACTTCGATCCTTCCTAGGTTAGCCTCATGCAAGGCAAATGCCCTACCCCTTGCGCCACCACTCCAGCCCTATAATTCTTATTTTATTAACTCTTATGGTTTAATATAGCTCTAAAAATCCAATTAAATATATTTAAGAAAAACCTTTATAGAAACATCATGAATTCTTTTGTTTGTATTATGAAAACATAATAACAGGGAGCATATAGACCTGTTTTTAAGAAAAATTGTGCACAATGATATCTGGGAACGACATACAAAAATTATGTACAAGGAAATAGAGCCAGAGAGATAGCATGGAGGTAAGTTGTTTGCCTTTCATGCAGAAGATCATTGTTTCAAATCCGGTATCCCATATGGTCCCCCGAATCTGCCAGGAGTGATTTCTGAGCGTAGAGCCAGGAGTAACCCCTGAGCGCTGCCGGGTGTGACCCAAAAGCAAAACAAAAAAAACCATGTACAAGGAAATAAAGTATATAGGGCAGGGACCTTGCCTTGCATGTACTGACCACAATTAGATTCCCAGCCCCCCATGTGGTCACCATGTGAATACTGCTGAGGGATTCCTGAGCTCAGAGCTAGGAGTAATCCCTGAGCTTTGCTGATTACAGTGTAAGTAAACAAAATTTTATGAATACATATAACAAACTACTGAAGAACAGTAAAAATACAAGCAGATAAAAAGCTTGGACAAAGATGGAACAAAAACAACCATGTTGAATGCCCCATTGCAATTTGGAAAATACTTATTTCTGGTTTGCACTAAGAACACCAATCTTTGGACGTGAAAATCTGAGATATCTGAATATAAATAAGGGGAAACCCTACTTTTACTGGTAGGTGTACATTTTTTTTGGGTCACACCCGACAGTGTACAGGGGTTACTCCTGGATCTTCGCTCAGAAATAGCCCCTGGCAGGCACAGCGGACCCTATCAGATTCCGGGGTTCAAACCACCGTCCTTCTGCATGCAAAGCAAATGTCCTACCTCTATGCTATCTCTCCAGCCCCAGGATGTACATTCGTCACAATGGATTTACTCAATATTGTGAACCATAGTGCCTGAATAAAAAAGAAAGAGAGGAAGGGAGGGAGGAAGGGAGAGAGAGTGACAGAGATACAGGGAGAGAGAGCAAAATAGAGGCAGGGTACAGGGGTGTAGGAGGAGGGAAAATGAAGGCATTGATTGTGGGAAATGTGCACTGGTGAAGGGATGGGTATATGACTGAAATTCTGTCAGAACAACTTCGGTAATGTATCTCATGGTGATTAAGTTAAAAAATATAGGGGCCGAAATGGTGGCACGGAGCAGTAACGTGTCTGCCTTGCCCATGCTAGCCTAGGATGGACTGGGTTCGATTCCCCGGTGTTCCATATGTTCCTCCAAGCCAGGAGCGATTTCTGAGCACATAGCTAGGAGTAACCCCTGAGCATCACTGGGTATGGCCCCCAAAATTAAAAATATAAAATATATATACATATATTAATGGGACTGGAGCAATATCACAGTGGTTGGGTGTTTGCCTTGCATGCAGCCAAGCTGGGATGAACCCTGATTTGATCTCTGGCATCTACTATGGTCCCCCGAGCCTGCCAGGAGCAATTTCTGAGCGCAGAGCCTGGAGTAACCTCTGAGCACCACTGGTGTGGCCCAAAATACCAAAATAAAAAAAGCTTTGATTATAAAATGTCGTGTTGCAATTTTATGAGTATATTGAGCTCTCAATCTATAATTTTGAGTCTATGAAATATATATTATGTCATGCAATATTATTTTTACAGACAAATTGGCTTTATTCATGGACAAGGGGCGATTATTATTTTAATTAAAAATGTTTGGTGTTTATGCCACACCCAGTTATACTCAGGGCTTACACAGATATCCTCCTGAGAGGACTCAGGTTTGGGAAACCATATGACAGGGATAGACCATGACGAGTCTGCGAGTCAGGTGACAAGATTGCAAGTCACGTGATCACCGCTGGGACTTTCATGTTTGCTGATCATGTGATAGGTTTGCCTGTCACCTGATCCCCACAGGGACTTCTGGGTTGGTGTGTCACATGACAGGTTTGGGAGTCATGTACAGGGTTTATGGATCACGTGACAGTCTTGCGAGTCACATGATGCCCAAAAACCCATCATATGACTCGGAAACCTGTCATGTGACCCCGCAATCCAGAAAGTTCCTGGGAGGTCACGTGACCCACAAATCCATCACGTGACCTCAAAACCCGGAAGTCCCTGGTGTGGTCACCTGACATGCTAACCCGTCACGTGACCCCAAACCCAGAAGTCTGCAAACCTGAAAGTCATTGGGCGGCCACATGACGTGCAAGTCTGTCACATGACTGGCCAACCATCACGTGACTCGAGAATCCGAAACTCAGCGGAGCTGTCACGTAACCCACAAACACGTGATCCTCCGGGTTCCATTCAGCTTGCAGCCAATTGCATATCATCATTTTTAAAGCTACACAGTATTTCTTTTGTGCTTGTATATGTGTGTGTGTGTGTGTAAAATGTACCACTTTGTTTCTGTGATTACAGTGACAGCTAATTTGCAGAAAATTGTGGAAGAACCTCAGTCAAATCAATCTGTCACATTCAAGCTGGTATCATCCCTTCCCCTCATTAAATCATCTTACTTTTTACACACCAGCCTCCTCTGATAGCCATTTCTTGAGCGATAAGAAAGTTAAACACATTGTGGATTGAGTTTATTGACCTCTCTCAAGATCCTGGGCTGACTCTCCCTTCGAGTGGGATCCCTTGGTTTCTCTCCCCCAAGGAAATCAGCTATCCTGGCCTCTTGACTATTGGAATTCATAGAGAATGTTAGCCATTTGTGTGATGCTACCTTAAACCTGAGCCCTGTTTTTTGGGAAGAGACTCATCTAACTCCTGTTAGTGTCCCAAGGCCCTGTTGCCCACTACTCTCCTTCCCATGTGTCTCCACAATAGTCTTAATGGCTATATTTCTGCCAATAAATACTTAGAGCTTTTCATTTTGTTTTCTCCTCAGGCATCCGGTGTGGAAGGTTCAGATATTCCTAATGTTGGTGAACACATCGGATTTGCTCAGCACAGTATCATCTAAAACACAACCCTGAAAGTCGTGGCCCAAGGAGACTCCACACACATGTCTCTATCTTGCTTCTGTTGGCTTAAACCCAGAACTGCCAAAGAACCCAGCAACAAGCCTCCCAGCAAAGAGCTTTAGGGGGTCTTTCTTTATGTTCTTCTTCCTGCCATCAACCCCTGCTTTTCCTTGCAAAGTACGGCAAGTTAGACCCCCAGTGGCCAGCTTCCCTTTAAAGCGTCCCTGTCTTCTGTTGGTACTGTTGGTACTGGCCCTGTGCTCCATCCCAGGAGAAAGCACTGTCGTTCACCTGCCTTGCTCATGGCAGGAATGATGCAGGGTGCAAAGGAGCAACTCTATGGACCTCCTTTTCCTCTGCCTGTTTTTTCACCCTAGCCAATGGGAGCATCTGGGGTTGTCTCGACCACTGAAAGAGAATTAGAATCTGAAACCCAGAGAGTTTAATTTAGTGGGAATTTTTTCATGTGAGCGGTGGCCTATTTTATTTTATTTTCGTTGGTTTTTTTTTTCTTTGTTCGTTTTGCCTCATGTGAATTCTAGCAACATTGTTAGGAAAAAATCACAGCCTCATATAGGGGCAACCCAAACTCTATTCTTGTTTTATTCATGATATTTCTAAGCATTTTGCTGAAGCTGCTCTCAGACACCCCTCATCATTGCTCCCTCTAGAAAGGGGTGCTCGCCTTAACTTCAGCTAGTGCAAAATATTGGACTATAGTCATACTTCAGCCACTGAATCCTTTACAGGGGCACATTAGAGGAGCCCTCTCTCCATTTTCTCAGTGTCTCCATCTAGCGGTCCTACGAAGAACTGCACCCAGCCAACTGCTCTTGGAGGATCATCTCTCCGTGTTCTCAGTGTCTCTCTCTAGCGGTCTTACTAAGCACTGCACACCAAACAGCGGCTCTTGGAGAAATCCCTCTCCCTGTTCTCAGTGTCTCCCTCTAGCGGCCCTATTAGGCACAGCAACCCAGCCAGCTGCTCTTGGAGGACCCCCTCTCCCTATTCTCAGTGTCTCCCTCTAGCGGTCTTATTAAGCGCTGCACCCAACCATTACACTTGGAGGACCCCCACTCCCTGTTCTCAGTGGCTCCCTCTAGTGTTCCTATTAAGCAGTGCACCTAGCTACCTGCTCTTGGAAGACCCCCTCTCTCTGTTCTCAATGCTGTCTCCCTCTAGCGGTCTTACTAAGCATTGCACACCAACCATCAGCTCTTTTAGGGTCCTAGCTCCCTGTTCTCAGTGTCTCCCTCTACCGGCCCTATTAAGCTCTGCACCCAGCGGCTCTTGAGGACCCCCGTCTACCTGTTCTCAGTGTCTCTCTCTAGCGGTCTTATTAAGCACTGCACCCAGCCAACGGCACTGGGCGAACCCACACTCCCTGTTCTCAGTGTCTCCCTCTAGTGTTACTACTAAGCAGTGCACCTAGCTACCTGCTCTTGGAAGACACACTCTCTCTGTTCTCAATGCTGTCTCCCTCTAGCGGTCTTACTAAGCACTGCACACCAACCATCGGCTCTTGTAGGATCCCATCTCCCTGTTCTAAGTGTTTCTCTTAGCGCCCCTTAAATTCTGATTACCAAGTTAGGCTTTACAAGATGCAACTTCAGCAAATGAGAGGTAGGTATTGTAACCATTCAAGCACTGCAACATAACTTAAGTTATAAAAACCTTAGAGATAGTAAATACGATGAACTTTACTCCAATTGTAAAATGTTTGCACTTTATACAAATACTTAAAACTTTTATTTCTTTATTTGTCAAATTAGAAACAAATTGCTAAAATTACTTTCATCCAATAGGACCAAGTTTTTCTTTTATTACACTTAGTTAAGACTATCCAGGCATTTTTATGTTAAGACCTTAAAACCACATTAAATTTCATATCATTATTTAGATTTAGTAATTGCAACACTATTAACCATTCACAAGATTAACAATTTTATCAAAATTCTAACAACATTTTATACAGTTTTGGCCTCTTAAAATTAATATTAATTTTTAACAGAAATAGAAATATAAAGATTCATATTATACCTACAGTACCATGATGTTGGAACCTGTCTCTGAATTGATTGATAATTTTTAGGGTGGGTGAAATTCCTTAGGTCAGGTGTTATTTTTCAGTCTGTATTAGAACTCAATTTTATCAGAAAATTTAATTACAATAATTTTTAACATTTCCCACCAAATTATTCATTCTAAGAAACCTTTAATTCAGAGGAATTTTTCCGAGAGATTTAAAGACCCAATTTTTCCTTTTGTACTCCCAGCCACTTCCAATTTCTTCTTTGATATGTAAACCCTGGTGGGGAGTTGGGTAAGTTTCCCTTTCTTGGATAAGCTCCAATAAAAAAATTTTAACTGACCAATTTCTTTTCTTCCCAGCCAGAAGCAGCAAGACGACAGCTCTCAAGAGTTTTCTGACTTTACCTTTTGGCTGAGGTGTTTAGTCATAAAGTCCGGCCTCTCCAGGAAAAATTTAAGCCCTGCTGGCCAGTATGAAGGAGAGTTTGTGACCAACAACTTGCCCTGTCCCTAACAGAGCCTGCCTTGAAATACAAAAACACACAAAACACAATTAAACAAAAAAATAACAAGGAAGTTATATGTGTGGTGTTGTCCTGCATTGTTTCCTCATTGCAACACTTGCAGAGTGGTTTCGACTACGTGCTGTGCTGGGTTCATGGGTTAGAAGATGCCCCCTGCCACAGACCCAAGCTGAGCAGCCATGCTCCTCTAGCTCCACCTTCTTGGATGGGGACCTTTCAGGGTTTGGGCCCTGGAGATTTGTTCAATGGAGTCTTCTTGGCTGTCGGATTTTTGTTGTTGTGGTGGTGGTGGTTGTTTATTATTTTGGGAGCCATATCTGGTGATGCTCAGGTGTTACTCCTGGTTATGTGCTCACAAATTGCTCCTGGCTTGAGGGACCATATGGGATGTCTGGGATCGAACCCAGGTTCATCCTGGGCAATCACACGGTTTTGTGACACTTTGGGAAGGATGAAGGTACAGTCAGCGTTTCCAAGTTTATAAGCTAAGAGAATTAGGGGCAGGCACGGTGGCACAGTAGGGCATCTGCCTGGCATGCACTAAGCTAAGCTAGGACTGGGCTTTCTGCACAAGACAGTCAAGAAGAAGTTTTGTAAAAAAAAAAAGAAGTTTTGTTCTTGAAAATAAGAAATATTTTGTTCAAGAAAATAAGGAATATTGAATTGTCACTACAACAACTTTCTCCGATGTTGCTACTTCCAAGTACATTGAATATATTTGGAGCCAGTGCTTACAAATGAATCTTAGATGGCATAGGTTTATATCTGATATAACTAAAAAGTTGTTGATGTTATTTTGTTTGGGAGCCACATCAGTTGGTGGTCAGGGTTTATTCCTCTCTCTGCTCTCAAGGAATTACTCTTGACAGGTCATAGGAGACTAACTGGGGTTCTGGAGATTAAAAGGAGGTCTTGCCACATCTAAGACATCTTACACACTATACTAACTCTCCAGTCCCTACTCAATTTGGCTGGGGAGGGTTGGGTCACACCCAGCAGTGCTCGGGGTTTATCCTGGCTCTGCACTCAGAAATTGCTCCTGACAGGCTTGCGGACTATAAGGGATGCTGGGATTCCAATCCAGGTTGGCCGCGTGTAAGGTAAACACCCTACCTGCTATACTATCGCTCCAGCAACCCTACTAAATGCTTTTGACTGTGTATTCATTATTTATATTATAGTTTATATTATTTTAGGTACATATATATACATTTTTTTAAAGTTTTGACAGTTTTATCCCCATCTTTATTGAGGAGCTGGATGGTGGTCTGGCGTGGGGGGAATTTCAGTCCCCTGCACTAAGTGGTCAGCACAGCGGGCCTGTGGCTAGATGTCCTGCCCAGTGCCCCTGATATACCAGTGGAAGAGGAAGAGAAGTCCTGGCATTTGGGATCTTCTGAGAACAGCTCCAACCTTCCCAGTGTGTGTATGCATAGGGGAAGAGTTTCTCCCCACCCAATGTCCCCCCGGGCACTAGTTGCCAGGCCTGGGAACTTGGGGATGCGGAGGCCAACACTGGTGTTTGGAATGCCCCTCATTCCTTGTCACTAGGTACCGTAAATTATTCTGTGAACAATCACGTTTATTTAAAAGAATTAAGTGACTGGTGTCCCTCTGCTGGCCTGTCTGTTGAATTAGGTAGAGATCAGATGGAGCAAAATCTCTTGAGTGGTGGAATCTGGGGCAGACCTAGGCCTGGACCTAGGAGAGTCTTGGCTTCTTGGCCCTGGGGGGCCGTCTCCTCTCCATCCAAGTGGAGGCAAAGATGAGAGTGCTTCCTCTTGCCCAGCCTTGGTTGCGCCATGGGTGGGGCCGGATCCGGGGTAGGGGCCAATACAGGAGCCACCTCTGCCCCGCTGTAGAGCGGCTGCGTCCTGTGGGTTGAATCCGGGGCGGAGGTGGTGGCGGTCGTGGGGCCTGGAGCGCCTCTCGGTATCCCTGGAGCCGTTCAAAGAAGAGTGCCGCCGTCTTTGCCAGAGACTATTGTCTGACCAAAGGCGCCACAAAAAAATCTTTCACCTGGGTGAACAAATTGCCCATTTAGAGAAGGCTGAAGAGCTTCAGGAGCCCAAAGCTCCGCACGAGCCCATATAAACACACAGTGATTGTGCCATCCCTGAGCATGTCTAGAGGAAGGCCGCATGCACCCCCAAAGCTGTCACAAGGGCCCAGAGACCACGTCCAGAGATGATGTCAGCAGTACGACCCCAGAAATTGCTCTTGACAGGCTTGCGGACTATAAGGAATGCTGGCGTTCGAATCCAAGTTGGCCGCATGTATGGCAAACGCCCTACCTGATGTACTATTGCTCCAGCAACCCTACTAAAGGTTTTTTGACTGTGTATTTATTATTTATATTATAGTTTATCTTTTTTTAGGTGTATTTATTTATATATATATATATATATATATATATATATATATATATATATATATATATATATATATATATATAAGTTTGTTGGAGTTTTGACAGTTTTATTCCCAGTTGGAGAAGTGATCATCATCTCTTATTCTCATGGTATATTTCTTTCTCTTTTAGTTTTGGGGCCACTCCTCGTGTACTCAAGAATTACTCCTTATTCTCACTCAAGAATTATTCCTGGGGCCGGGCGGTGGTGCTAAAGGTAAGGTGTCTGCCTTGCCTGCGCTAGCCTTGGACGGACCGCGGTTCGATCCCCCGGTGTCCCATATGGTCCCCCAAGCCAGGAGCAACTTCTGAGCGCATAGCCAGGAGTAATCCCTGAGCGTCACTGGGTGTGGCCCAAAAACCAAAAAAAAAAAAAAAAAGAATTATTCCTGGGTGGCTTAGGTTACTATTTGGTGTATTTGGGATTATACCCAGTCAGCAGCATTTAAGCACCCTACCCACTCAGCTATCTCTCCAGTTTCTCACTACTTGAACATACTTGAACATAATGAAGAGAAGTGGTTGAGATTGTTATAGATGAACACATTTTCTTTTTTTTTTTTCGTTTTTTTGGTTCTTGGGCCACATCTGGCGGTGCTCAGGGGCTACTTCTAGCTATCTGCTCAGAAATAGCTCCTGGCAGGCAGGATCCACACGAACTACTGATGTTCCTAATAGAGGGACTACATCAGGACATGCTTACTGTAAATCTAATGACAGACAAAACTACACATCTTATGGAAAATGAAAATTATGAAAATTTCGTCCAGAACACCAAAAGGCTCACAAATCTATTATTTTATGATCTCTTTCAAGGACAGTTCAAATCTATACTACAGTGTCTCACATGCCTCCAAAAGTCTGAGGTTTATGAGACATTTGTTCATTTGTCTCTGGCTGTTACATCTACAGATAAATGTACATTGCAGGAATGCCTCTCTGAATTTTTTAAAGAAGAAGAGTAAAGGGAGGACAACAAAGTTCTGTGCAACAGCTGTAAAACTAGAAGGGATTTTTCAAAGAAAACGTACTTATGGAAACTGCCACCAGTACTTATAATACACTTGAAACTTTTTGCTTTTGATGGCAAACAAATAAAAAAATTGCATACATATGTAGATTTTTCCTTTAGAAGACCTCAATTTAGGAGAATTCACTTCAGAGAATAAAAGCAAGATTAAGAAATACAACTTGGGGCCGGGCGGTGGCGCTAAAGGTAAGGTGCCTGCCTTGCCTGCGCTAGCCTTGGACGGACTGCGGTTCGATCCCCCGGTGTCCCATATGGTCCCCCAAGCCAGGAGCGACTTCTGAGCGCATAGCCAGGAGTAACCCCTGAGAATCACCGGGTGTGGCCCAAAAACAAAAAAAAAAAAAAAAAAAAAAAAGAAATACAACTTATCATCAGTCTCAAACCATTATGGTAAAGTTCACTATGGACACTGTACTTCATACTGTAAAATTGCTGCAAAACAACACTGGATCAATTTTGATGACAAGAAGATCAAATAAGTCCCTAATACATTGGTGAAATCCACAGCAGCATACATCCTGTTTTATACTTCTTAAAGATCTACAATGAACACCAGATAATCATTTCACTTCTTTATCGGTTGCTATTAATGCTCTAGAATGCTTTCCACAGGCATGATCAATGAATATGGATTGAAAATCATGGACTCCTAATGTGTTTTATTGTATGATGGATTTATGTCTTTTTTTTTTTTTTTTGGTTTTTGGGCCACACCCGGTGACGCTCAGGGGTTACTCCTGGCTATGTGCTCAGAAGTCGCTCCTGGCTTGGGGGACCATATGGGATGCCGGGGGATCGAACCGCGGTCCGTCCAGGGCTAGCGCAGGTAAGGCAGGCACCTTACCTCTAGCGCCACCGCCCGGCCCCGGATTTATGTCTTAATTTCATTATTGCTCTAGGTCTCAGTTAATCATGAAATTTTACAAGTTAATTTAGTCAAGGTTCAACTGAAAGAAACTTCTCATCATGTTAATGTTGTTTTTCATTCTAGGTATACTCATTTAACGACTTTCAGTCTTTTTATTTTAACATCATTGCTTTATTTACCTCAATTTAGGTTTTGAGACACTGACATAATGATAATTTTTAGGTGGACTTTCTTCACAGTGCTTCTTGCCTATGATGGATTATCATAGTTACTGTTATACAATAACATTGTATATATACTGTTATACACTTATAGTAGAGTTTTCCATGTTTCTATTATGCATGAAATTCTCTTTCAGATCTGCTCTGCTCTGACATAAAAATTTTTTTTTGAATTTGAAATGATTTATCTAAACAGTTGCCGGCTATTACATTTTAAGACGCTTTTAGTTGATTCAGCTGAATTCTCTTTTCTTTTGCTCTATTTTGGATCCTTTCCAACAAATATTTTTTAGTATGAGTGAGTGCTATGGCCATATTTTTTGTGAAGTCTGTATTTGTATGTCTTGTTCAGTGTCTGTTTTGCATATTTTGTATATAGTTCCCTTTTTCCTAACTTTATCTTCCGTCCTAACTTTATCTTCCCCAATTTCGTCTTCCTTATCCTTCTTCCTAGTTCTTAACATTTAATTCTCAGGATTCCCTTCACATGTGCAACTCATCTCCTTCACCCACAATTACAAGCCTCCTGATCTCGGCCCAAGGAAGAAATCCGTGACTGTTGAAGTTTTGTATCATGTTTGCTGCAAACTTGTTGAAAATGAAGCCACCTGGAATTTGTGTCACAATGAAACCCCAGAAAAAAGATCCATGGATAAGACCCACAATCTCTAGATGCCAGTTAAACTGTGTTATCTGAATCTCTGGTTTTCCATCCACATACACAGTGCTATTGTTGGCCATCTCTACAATGGATACCCCAAGATTGCACCAATCCCAAAGAAAATGCAGAAGCCCAACCAAATCATGATGGCTTCAACCACTTTTCCAGACCCTTCAAGTGTCTTTGGCTGGTCTTTTTGGAGTTCCAGACCCCTCATCTTTACAGATTGATATTGGACTCTGTAGAAATTTCACCTTTTGTATTTTTCTTATAATTGTCATCCTTTGAATTTATATTTGGTACTACACTTCTTTTGACTATTGTAATTAATGTTTTTCTATTTTAGTTTTTAATCTTAGGAGTTGATGTTGTATTACATTAGGGTTTTGCTTTCTTGACTAAGTGGGTTAGATGTTGTTGTCTATAATTTCCTAAATGATATATTTGTCTGGTCTCAGGGCTTTTTGCGTGGGCGCATCAGGCAAAATACTAGGTTTATAGGAGGTTCCATTCATTTTGGATGGATCCTCAAGTTGTTTATTTACACAGGGAGGGTCTCTGCCTTAAACTTTTTGTTTTGGTTTGTGACTTAAGTTCCCATCTATTAAAAAAAATCGACCTTATTGGTACATCAATTTCGGACATCATATGGACTTCAGCCTGGATTAAGAACTTGGATTAAGTTCAGAAGCCTATTGTTCATCATTGCAGTGGCCCCCCCTCTGTGCAGGGGGTATATGCTTCTTCCTCCAAAATAAGGGCCTAATTCAATGACCTCAAAGATGGGCTTTCTGGTCTACCTTGCTTGAATGAAAATGGGGCTGGAGAGATAGCATGGAGGTAAGGCACTTGCCTTTCATGCAGAAGGTCATTGGTTCGAATGCCAGTATCTGCATAGAGTGATTTCTTAGCGTGGAGCCAGGAGTAACTCCTGAGCACTGCCAGGTGTGACCCAAAAACCAACAACAACAACAAGTAAAGAAAAGATGCTTCTTTTTGCCTGCTACACAACCTTTCTGGCGTCTCTTCAAAGGATCTATGTAAGACTTTGATTTATCCTCTCAGGAGCTTGTAGTTGATTCCTTGATACATGTTTTTGGTTTTAGACATCCTGTGTTTAGGTTAGAAGTTTTCTTTACATTTTCCTGTGATGCGCTTATGCAAACAGCCGCTCTTTTATTATTGACTAGTTTTTCCTTTAATAATTGTTTTTTTTTTTTTTTTTTTTTTGGTTTTGGGTCACACCCGGCAGCACTCAGGGGTTACTCCTGGCTCTCTATGCTCAGAAATCACTCCTGGCAGGCTCGGGGGACCATATGGGTGCTGGGATTCAAACCAATGACCTTCTGCATGAAAGGCAAATGCCTTACCTCCATGCTATCTCTCCAGCCCCTCCTTTAATAATTGTAGACAATATTGTTTACTAAAAACAAACGGGGGGAATTGTTGTGTCCTTTAATAATTGTAGACAATATTGTTTACTAAAAACAAACGGGGGAATTGTTGTGTATGTAAATATTTTAGGGGAGTATTATGTTACTGACCCTACCCTGATCGGTGATTGTGTCTGACCCTAGGGTGTGACCTGGCATTCTGCCCCCTCCCTAGGGTAGTACCTAATTCTGCTTCCACATTGGGTGGTATCTGATCCCACCATTGGGTGGGACCTGGATGGTATCTGATCCCACCATTGGGTGGGACCTGATTCTGGGGGATAAAAACAAGGGTCTGTGGAAGGCGAGAGGCTTTTGGCAGGAACTGATGCTGAGGCTTTGGACTTCAGTCTTGTCCACCGAATAAAGCTAATATTTCCACAAGCCTGACTGTCTGCGAGCTGTTTACCTGACGTTTCACCTCAGAACCATTGGCTAGACAGGGTAGCAGATGCGTGCTTAGAGCTGAAGGGGAAAGACCTCATCCTCCATACCTCCATCAGTCAACCCCATCAAGGGCTGATGTGCAACATCACCTTGCAATTTTCCAGCCACCCACACCCAAGACTGACTTCCATTTTTTCTTAAAACATCCCAACTCTGAAACCCAGGGGTTCGAAAGATTGCACAGCGGTAGAGCGTTTGCCTTGCAGCCTGCCAAACGGGGATGGATCTGGGTTCAATCCCCAGCAGCCCATATGTTGCCCCAAGCCTTCCAGGAGTGATATCTGAGCTCAGAGCCAGGAGGAACCACTGAGCGCCACTGGGTGTGGTCCACAAAGCAAAAACCGCAACTCTGAAGCCCAGCTTTGGCCAAGTCCTGCCCTCCCCCAATCTGGCCCCCTTCTCCAGAATTTGCTACCATCACAGTGCTGTCCTCTGCACGTGTGGTTCAATCTTCACCCCAACTGCCATCCACAGAGAACACCACAAAGGATACCTCCAGACACTCCCACCTCCCCCAGCTCTGTGGGATCTTACGTGTGATCATTCATTCCAGATGACATATTTGGAAATGAGGAAGTTTCTGATACAGCAGTTTGAGTTGAAAAGAGAAAATCAATAGCCAATTGTGGAATTGAGAGCATCTTTATTAGTTAATTAAAGAGCAATAAGGGCCTTGACTAGGGTGACACAAGGTTATGAAAACTAATTCCAATTATATTAAATTAAAATAATAAAAAACAATCCAGATGGAGAAGTTCTTGCTCTGCCCTGGAAGACAAAAAACAAGTGTCTGTCACAGGCTCACAGGTTATTCTTGTCTCTTGGCTCAGAAATCGCCCCTGGCAGGCTGAGGGACAGTATGGGATGCCGGATTGAACTACAGTCCATTCTGGATGGTCTGCTTGCATGGCAGACGTCCTTACTCCATGGCACGGGGGACTCTAAGGGGTGCGGGGATTCGAACCACCTTTGGTCCTGCTCAGCTTTTGTGAGGCAAATGCCTTCCCACTGTGCTATCTCTTGGGCCCCTGATTTTTTTTTATCACACCTGCCAGTGCTTAGGAGGTGCTTCCCAGTGCAGGGATGGATGGGTCTGGGATCCAAAGTGCCTCGAGTTAAACCCAGCTGGAGTGTGCAGCACAAGCTAGTCATGACTTGCCAGACCCAAGGTGGTTTTTCTCCTATTAAAAATTGTTCTTGGGCCGGGCGGTGGCGCTAAAGGTAAGGTGCCTGCCTTGCCTGCGCTAGCCTTGGACGGACCGCGGTTCGATCCCCCGGTGTCCCATATGGTCCCCCAAGCCAGGAGCAACTTCTGAGCACATAGCCAGGAGTAACCCCTGAGCATTACCGGGTGTGGCCCAAAAACCAAAAAAAAAAATTGTTCTCAGAAATCTAGGGAGAGAGCATGGCGGCAGGAGTTTTCCTTTCATGCAGAAGGATGTTGTTCGAATCCAGGCATCCCTAGGTTCCCCCTCCCCAGCAGGCCAGGGGCGATTTTTGAGTGGAGACCATGAGGAACCCCTTAGCGTTGCTGGGCGTTGCCCAGAAGGGAATGATAGCATACTTACCCCGTTGGTCCATGGGCTGGCGGGCTCATGCACTAGGCTGGGGGTGAGTCTGAGGCTGGGACCAAGGCTGGGGCCAAAGCGCCCCCTCGACGGCCTCTCCCTCGCCCTCTTCCCCTGCCGCGACGCCCTGCAAGGAACACAAGCTAGTCTAGTAAGCAAAGAAACTTTCCCAGACCCAGGGGGCTTTCTCTCCTATGAAATTGTTGTGCGGTCCGGAGAGAAACCTGGCGGTAAGGCGCTTGCCTTGCATGCAGAAGGACGGTGTTCGAATCCGCCATCCCATAGGGACCTTCCCCCCCCTCCCGCAGCAGGCCAGGGGTGACCTGTGAGGGACCAGGAGGAACCCCTGAGTGCGCGCGAGTGGCCCAAAAGCAAATGACCGCTTACCGCCTTCGGCCCTTTGCCTTAAAGGCGAACGGGAGCGGTCTCTAACTGCTCCCACCGCTGCTCTCATTTCGGCCGCTGTCCATTCTGCCAATGCTGATTGTACCCCCTCCAACACGACTTGTGCGACTTGTCCCACCAGGCGCCGCCATGGGTCCTGCTGCTGGTAGCACCTGTCACTGCCCAAAACCCAAAATCAGAAAGACTATTTTGCTCAGACAACCCAGGTGGCTGACTAAGGAATCCCGCGATGAACCCCGCATCCCAGACGGCCCCCGCAGCCTTAACAGAAACCATGTTTCCCCGTGTTGGTGTGCAGAACAGAGGGGAGGCCGCTCTGGGCCCAGCCCGTCAAGAATCCCCTATGGTTCAGCAGAGAGCCCACCCCGGAGTGGCAGGGTGAGGGCACAGAGCAGTCGAGGCCTTTCCAGGACGCAGCCAGCCCACCTCAGTCCCCAGCATGCAGGTCTCCCCACATGGCCTACACAGCCCTATCTCCCTTCCAGCTCTTCAGCAGGCTCACCCACGAGGACGACTACGGCGAGGACGTGCAACAGCGTTGTCTTCCATCTCCAGGCCTTCCCCTGACCTCCAACTCCGTCTTTTAAATCCCCCCCATCCCAGGTGTGGGCAGTTCTGATCATTCATTCAGGTGGGATCAGTTCAGGTGGGGAGGGGTTACAGTTGGGCACACGCACCTGGATAACTGAGGATTTCCAAACTCCAAAGTATATTTCCCAGAATTGTGCAAATGTATATTAAAATTAGATATAAAACTTTCTGTTTGCTGTAAGGCACCTCTAGCCACCCTGCGACCCAACTCTTTCACTACACACTCAGGGAAGTGCCTGTCACCACACACATTTCCTTGGGCCCAAGTCAGGGGCTAATGTACCCATGGCCTCCCGCCTGGGCTCTGTCCCTTTCTCCGCTGGGGCAGACTCTGGGTTTGTTTGTTTTGGGGTTTCACTGGGCGCAAACATTGATCACTCACCGTCCTTTCTCATGGGGGGAGGTTCGTTGGCCATAGGCCGTGGCCTGATCCTTCTCGGTCTTCAGCCGGTGGGGCCTGGGGTAGAGCTGCGGACTTTGGGGCCATGGGACTGCTGACGACACCCCCGTGGCCACCTCGGACACGGGAGTCACCCCCTCAGCCTGTTTTTCGTCCTCCTCCTTAATCCGTCTGCTGGTGCTGTGGCCCAAAAACCAAAAAAAAAAAGCAATGGTTCTCGGCACAAGGCTGGTGCTGGAGCCAAGTCTGGGGCTGAACCCAAGTCTGGGGCTGAGGCCAAGGCTGGTTTCGGGGCCAAGTCTGGGGCTGAAGCCAAGTCTGGGGCTGGGACCGAGGATGGTTTTTGGACCATGGCTGATTTCAGGGCCAAGTCTGCGGCTGGGGCCAAGTATGGGGCTGGGACAAAGGTGGTTCTCGGGCCACGGCCAAGGGGCTTTATCTCCTTAATCCCTCTGCTGGTGCTGATTCTTGGAACACTGCTGATGTTGGGGCCAAGAATCAGCCTTGCTCCCAGCCCCAGAGTTTGCCACAACACCAGCCATAGTACGAGAACCAGCCTTGGTCCCAGCCCCAGACTTGGCCTCAACATCAGCCGTGGCCCAAGAACCAGCCTTGCTGTGCTTCAGGCCTTAAAGGCGAACGGGAGCGGTCTGTAAGCTCTCTAAGTGCTCCCGCCGCCGCAGCTGTCATTTTGGCCGCCACGAATTGTCCTATCTCCGCCATGAATTGTCCCATGAGTTTTCCTATGAATTGTCCCACGAAATGTCCCACCAGGCGCCTCCACGGGTCCTGCGCTTGGTGACGCGGGGGCTGGGGTAGAGCTGCGGACTTTGGGGCCATGGGACTGCTGACGACACCCCCGTGGCCACCTCGGACACGGGAGTCACTGCCTCAGCCTGTTTTTCGTCCTCCTCCTTAATCCATCTGCTGGTGCTGTGGCCCAAAAACCAAAAAAAAAAAAAAAAGCAATGGTCACCGCCTGTTTTTCATCCTCCTCCTTAATCCGTATGCTGGTGCTGTGGCCCAAAAACAAAAACAAAAACAAAACAAACAAACAGTAAACCCAGGTTGTTGACTAAGGTGGTTGGCTCGGTTTCCGCATCCCATATGGTCCCCCAACCCAGGACAGATTTCTGAGCACAGAGCCAGGAGGAACCCCTAATGTCACGGGGTAGGACCCCCCCCAAATGAAAATTTTCACAATTCTAATTACCATTAAAACCTAAAAAAATGAACTAATCCTCTCGCTAGAAATTACCATCTAGCAATAGAGGTGCTCACCAAGAAAATATGAATTTACCGGCCAGAGAGACAGCATGGAGGTAAGGCATTTGCCTCTCATGCAGAAGTTCAGTGGTTCGAATCCCGGCATTCCATATGGTCCCCTGACCCTGCCAGGAGCCAGGAGCAACTTCTGAGCATAGAGCCAGGTGTGACCCAAAAAACAATATAATATATATGAATTTAAAAACTTTTGTTTGGCTTTTTTTCTTACAAAGGGAGAAAGAAGCCAAGTAGCTTTGGGCCATGAGTGCTACCCCAAAACAAACAGGTTGGGGTTAGGCAAAAAACAAGGGGTGAGGATGCAGATCTGAGAACCAAAACAGGAATACCCCAGTTGTTCCCAGCAACCCCACTTGGGTTTAGAAAGCACAGGCAGTCTCTCACTAAAGGATAAAATAAAAATAGCTATATCCTCACCTGTAGCCCTAACTTTGGGGCACTGGTTTGTTGTTTTTATTGGTTTGGGGGCCCCACAAGCAGGCGCTTAGGGGTTAATCTAGGCTCCGCACCACAGGCTCAATAAGTGACCATATAGGGTGTCTGAACTCGAACCCTGGTTCGGCAGCAGCAAGGCAAACACCCTCCTCATTCAGCCCTGTTCATAGCACTCTCTTAGGCTCAGGCCCTTCGATCCCCCCAAACTTGCAATAACTGGAAGGCATCAAGAGATCAAATAGCGGAGAGATAGCACAGGGCGTTTGCCTTCCAAGCAGCCGATCCAGGACCAAAGGTGGTTGGTTCGAATCCCGGTGTCCCATATGGTCCCCCGTGCCTGCCTGAAGCTATTTCTGAAAAGACAGCCCAGAGAAACCCCTGAGCACCGCCGGCTGTGCCCCCCCCCCCAAAAAAAGAGATCAAATAGAAGGAATGACTTTGCAGGGCATGAAAATATAAGCATGGGAGAGCGAAAAAGATCACAGAAATCTGCGTGCACCTGGGTTAGCTTTTTCACCAAGGGTAGTTGACCCCTTAGGGTGCGCATCACCAAGGAAGGGGAGCTGGGGGAGGTTGGAAAAACACTTTGAATTGAATGCAGAAACTGGACAATCTTGGGGCTCCCAAGCCCGAATCAGAACCAGAACAATCAGGGACGACCCAAAAAAGGAACCTCAAGAGCCACGCATACAGACACAGGGCGAACCTTCAACCTCAACCTCCCACATCCCCAAATAACGTCCCTTGACTCCACGCAAATATTCCCTTCCCCACAAAAATAACCCAAATCCTTGCACAAGCGGTGATCAGCACAGACCCATGGAGCCTGTCTCCTGCTGGGGAGACTTGACACGTATGAGTCGCTGCATAAAGGCGCACAATAGGGCACCGCATGGCGAGCAGATGAGCTGGCTATACAGCTCTTGGGGCGCATGTGCCAGACAAGAAGTGCATTCACCTGTGGGTGCTGGGCAGTGGAAGCACGCACATCTATCACGGACACATGGAACCAAGCACACACACACAAAGCGGGGCCAAGAGCACTCCAAGCCTCGGGGACCGTCCCCAAGCCCAGCCCAGCCTGTGGGTCTAGAGAGTTTGGAGAGCCTGGAGCACGCGCGCCACGTCGTCCAGGGGGGACACACAGAGGGCAAGGCTTGGGGGACCCTCGAATCACCTCGTCATTGTGGTGCTGGCAGATCTAGGTGCTCAGGGAAGAAGGCCTGGTCCGCCGCCTAGGCCTGCAGCACTGCCTTCTGCTCACACATGGGGCAATGCAGCTTGAGGGTGCTATTATGTTACTGATCCTAACCTAATCAATAAGTGTGCCCTACCCTAGGGTGTGACCTGGCATTTGCTCCCGCACTAGGGTGGTACCTATTCTGCTCCCACCCTAGGATGGTACCTTATTCTGGGGTAAGGCCTTACCTCCATGCCATATCTCTAGCCCTGCCAGGAGTTATTTCTGAGTGCAGGGCACAGAACCAGTAGTAACATCCACCCCCCAGCACTGCTGGATGTAGTCCAAGAACTTGAAAAAGAATTCAGTTTTGTGGGGGCAGAATGATAGTACAGCAAGAAAGGCACACACAGGTACACACATTCACACTCTCACACACACACATACACACACACGCTGACCAGGGTTCTATCTCTGTCACCATCACATATGGTCCCCAAGCAAGCCAGGAGTAATTCTTGAGTACAGAGTAACCCTTGAACACTGCCTGGTGTAACTCCTCCAAGAGAAAATAGTTTTGTTTTGGTTTTAGGGTCACACCCGGCAGTGCTCAGGGGTGACTCCTGGCTCTCTGTTCAGAAATTGCTCCTGGCAGGCTCAGGTCCCTTGAACCCCATTTGGGGTGATCCCTGAGCATTTCTGGGTAAGGCCCCAACATACCCCCACCCCAAAATGAAATGAAAGTACAGCTTGTAAGGCTTTTGTCTTGCATAAGTCCAACCTGGTTTTGATCCCTGACATTCCAAAATGTCCCCTGAGCCTCCAGTAGTGAGCCCCAAGCACAGAGCCAGGGGTCAGCTCTAATAACAACCAGATGTGTACAAAAAAAGCAACAACAAAACAAAATGGGGCCCGGAGAGATAGCACAGTGGCGTTTGCCTTGCAAGCAGCCTAAGGTGGTTGGTTTGAATCCCGGTGTCCCATAGGATCCCCCGTGCCTTCCAAGAGCTATTTCTGAGCAGACAGCCAGAAGTAACCCCTGAGCACCACCGGGTTTAGCCCAAAAACCAAAAGAAACAAAAACAAAAACAAAAAAACACACTATAGTTTTCTTAAATTTGCCCTAGACCTTCTGCTAATAGCTCTCAGCTGATATCCTCTGTCAGAGTCCCAAGTTCCATGTTATTCATTGAGCATTCTCATGAGGCTGTTTCCTGACCTCTTCTGACCTGTTTAACCTCTTGTATGAGCATTGTTGTGTATGTAAACATTTCATGGGATTATTATGTAACTGACCCTACCCTGATCGGTGATTTTGCCCTACCCTAGGGTGGGAGCAGAATGCCAGGTCACACACTAGGGTAGGGCACAATCACTGACCAGGGTAGTGTCAGAAACATAATAATCCCATCGAAATGTTTATATACACAACAAGCATAGGAATGACATTTTCAATTCCTTCCCTCATAGCTTCAAGAGAAGAACACAGCTTTATCCATCTATGTATCACACACTGGCCATGGCAGCTAATATATTTCAGATACTGATGTGAATGATTGCCGATCAAATGAGATGAGACTTATAAAACTTGTTAAAATTTGCCTAAAATACACTGTAAAATTTATATGAAATATAAATATATATATATTTTTGTTTTTTGTTTTTGGCTCACACCCGGCAGTGCTCAGGGGTTACTCCTGGCTGTCTGCTCTAAAATAGCTCCTGGCAGGCACGGGGGACCATATGGGACACCAGGATTCGAACCAACCACCTTTGGTCCTGGATCGGCTGCTTGCAAGGCAAATGCCGCTGTGCTATCTCTCCGGGCCCCATATAAATATATTTTGGGGTCTGTGTCTAAGGCTTATTTCTGACTCACTCTTCACTCAGGTATCACTCTTGGAAGGAGTCAAGGGACCTTAAGTGACTCTAAGAATTAAGTGTGTCAGCTCTGTGTCCTATTTGACTATTTGCTGTACTAGCTCCCAGCCCTAGAAATATATATTAAGGGGGCCTGTGCAATTGCACAGTGGTAGGGTGTTTGCTTTGCACACAGTCGACCTGAGATGAAGTAGGTTTGATCCCCAGCCCCCTCTCTTCTCCCTCTGCTACTTTCCTTGTCACAATACTTACCTCCTCGTGTATTACGATTTCCCAAGCTTACTAGAAGGGATTTCTGAGTGCAGAGCCAGGAAAAACCTCCGAGTATTACTGGGTGTGGCTTTTCTATATATATAACCAGGAGACTGAAATGCAGATAAAATGAGCATAAAGAAATTTGAGTAAGAGTTGAAGCTAGTGATGGGTATGTATAGGACCAGGATACTCTGCTCTTTATGTAATTAAATTTTTTTCATTAAAAGAGAAAAAATGAGGCCTGAGGGATAGGATGGCGGTAGGGCATCGCCTTGCATGAAGAATCACAGTGGTTTGAGTCCTGGCATCCTATGTGCTCCCCAGAGTCTGCCAGGAGCAATATCTGAGTGTAGAGGCAGGAGTGACCCCTGAGCACCGCCTGGTATGACTCCAAAACAAAAAAATTAAATTTAAAAAAAGAAGAAGAAAGGAGGGCAGGAGAGATAGCGTGTAGGTAGGGCATTTGCCTTGCATGCGTAAGGACTGTTTTTCAAATCCTGGCATCTCATATGGTCCCCCGAGCCTGCCTGGAGCAATTTCTTTTTTATCTTTTTTTGTTTAGGAGTGATTTCTGAACGTAGAGTCAGGAGTAACTCCTGAGTTCTGCCGGGTCTGATTCAAAAATAAAAAAAAGCGAGAGAAGAAAATCTTGCTTATATTCTAGTAGTTGTTGAAGCAATTATGAAATGAACATTGATAAATAAAATTTTACTCTGGTGCGAGGATAGCAAATCTGGGAGAAATTTTCTTGTTTTCTATAGCCAGTATATTAATTTTACATATTTTGATATATATTTCTCCAATTGTGTTCTGTTTATGCAGTGCAAAATAACTGAAATTAAGTGATAATATACACAATTTTCTTTTATATGTTATAAATATAAAACATTCATTGATATACAATTCTGAAATAGTCACATTCAGGTTCTCCTGTTTAAAAATTAAGACATGGCAAAAAAAAAACTGTAAAAATGGTGCTGGAGAGATAGCATGGAGGTAAAGCGTTTTTGCCTTGCAAAAAAAATTCACTGGTTCCAATTCCAGCATCCAATATGGTCTCCTGAGCCTGCCAGCAGTGATTTCTCCATGTGGAACCATGAGTAACCCCTGAGCGCTGCAGGTGTGACCAAAAAAACACCACAAAATATAAAATAAAAAATTAAGACATAAAACCAGGGGCTGGAGCGGTGGCTCAAGTTGTAGGTAACTTGCATTGCATGCACTAACCTAAGTGGGACCACGCCACAATCCCCTGATGTCCTTGTGGTCTTCCAAGCCAGGACCGATTTATAGAATATAGCCAGGACTAACACCCAAACATTACAGAGTGTGGGCCAAAAAACAAACAAACAAACAAACAAACCAAAAAAATCAGGAACTATTCTTTGTTTTTTATATTGTTTTCAGTTTATAACCAGAAGACTCAACTAACTTTCTTCTTTCTCCTTCCTTCTTCCTTCCTTCCTTCCCTCCCCTCCCCTCCCCCCTTCCCCTCCCCTCCCTCTCTCTCCCCTCCCCTTCCCTTCCCTCTTCCAAAAAAGAAAGCCAGGAGATAGTAGAATGCTTAAGGCATTTCACCTGTCTTGCATCCTGCTGATCTAGATTCACATCTCCAGGATTCCCTAAGCACCACCAGGGATGATTTCTGAATTCAGTCCCCAGTGATATGCTCAAAACAGCCAAAAAATAAAAAGAAAAGACAAGGAACTATTTATAGATGTTTAAGATTAGGAAGTTGAGGACCATCAGAATCAGGAAATAGGGCACATGAATCCAAAGAAAGTGTTTTTTTTGTGGGGCTGGGGCGATACAATAGCATTTGCCTTGCAAGCAACTGACCTGGGTTTGATCCCAAGCAACCCATATGGAACCATATCCAATATCCCATCTCATATGGTCCCCTGAGCCTTCCAGGAGTAATTTGTAAGTGCAAAGCCAAGAGTAACTCCTGAGTACTATTGGGTATGTGTGTCCCCCCCAAAAAACCCAAGTATTTTTTTGTGAACACTTGGTTGATAGCTCAAAGCACCATGTGTTTTTCACATGGTTTTTCACATGTGTTTTTCAAGCAAAAGGCTCCAAGTTCAATCCCCAGCTCTGTAGCTGGGGGATCACTGAGCTGTAAATAGTCCAGATGGCTGCGTATGATACAAACCCAAGAAAATTTTCTATGTCTGTAGAAGAAAATTGATGAGCCTACATGCATTGTAATTATTTTCTTCCAAGAAGGATCTGTGACAAAGGTATCACATGGGCTTAATAATAGAAACAGTCTATGAAAGACACTTTAACATGTGAGGATGTGGCAGCTAATGAGAAAGTGACCTCTTTACGGTTCCAAACATGACCTCATTTTGTCCTGGGGCAGTTCAAGTGTAGCTGGCAGAGCTAAAGAACGGGGAATCCTGGGAGCACGCCCACTAGGAGGCTGTTGGTGAACTTCAGACTTCTGCAAACACAGCTGGGGCCATCCTGGGAAAGGAAAGTGCAAAAAACAGTGCTCAGTTCCCACAGTACGTAGGACCTTTCCAACAGATGTGGTTCTGATTATGGCATTCATTTTTTTTTATTTTTGAGTCACACCCGGTGGTGCTGAGGGGTTACTCCTGGCTGTCTGTTCAGAAATAGCTCCTGGCAGGCACGGGGGACCATATGGGACACCGGGATTCGAACCAACCACCTTTGGTCCTGGATCGGCTGCTTGTGAGTCAAACACCGCTGTGCTGTCTCTCCGGGCCCGCTTATGGCATTTATGACCAGGAACACTAAGTCACCAAATGCTCTTTGCTATAACATCTGGAGCAGGCTGGTTTTCCTGATGAGAACACTAAACTCCAGAAATGTGAGAACTTGCCGAAGGCTACCCAGGTCACAGAGGGCAGAGATTCAAACTCAGTTATGTTTGAGCCCAAACCTCAGACTTGGCTGCTAGAAGATGCATGGAAAGCCAGTTTGCTGTCTCTTAAAGGAGCAGGAAGGCAAGTGTAGGATGTTCCTCACTCACCATGTTCCTGAGCAGCCTTTCCTGACTTGGGGTCCCTCAGGAGCCTCAGCATCTTCTGTGACTCAGACGCACTTCAGATCTATTGCCTCTTAAGTTGGAAAACGGATTGCATTCCTCACTGGTGCACATATTGAAGCTTCTAAATGGTTTAGTGGTAGAGCACTTGCCTTGCATGAGTGAGGCCCTGGGTTTGATCCCTAGTACCATGTACCAGGTGTAAATGAGAGAAAAAATGAAGTATGATTTTGGGGTCATACCTAGCTATGCTCAGCACTTATTCCTGAGTCTGAGCTCAGGAATCCCTCCTGGTGGGGGCTCGGGGGCCACATATCATGCTATCGTCAAATCAGTGAGCTTTAATTCCTACTACTGGTATTTCTCTAGCCCTACGAAGCATTATCTTGCTTTCATTCTCTTTCCTTCCTTCCTATCTTTCTTTTTCCTTCCTTTATTATTTTCTTCCTTCTTCCTTTCTTTTTCCTTCCTTTATTCCTTCCTTCCTTCCTTCCTTTCTTTTTCTTTCTTTCTTTCTTTTTCTTTTTTTCTTTATTTTCTTTTCTTTCTTCCTTTCCTTCCTTCCTTCCTTTCCTTCTTTCTTTTCTTTTCTTTTCTTTCTTTCTTTCTTTCTTTTCTTTTCTTCCTTCCTTTCTTTCCTTCCTTCCTTTCCTTTCTTCCTTTCTTTTTCTTTCTTTCTTCTTTCTTTCTTTCTTTCTTTCTTTCTTTCTTTCTTTCTTTCTTTCTTTCTTTCTTTCTTTCTTTCTTTCTTTCTTTCTTTCTTTCTTCTTCTTTCCTTCTTCTTCTTCCTTCCTTCCTTCCTTCCTTCCTTCCTTCCTTCCTTCCTTCCTTCTTCCTTCCTTCCTTCCTTCCTTCCTTCCTTCCTTCCTTCCTTCCTTCCTTCCTTCCTTCCTTCCTTCTTCCTTCCTTCCTTCCTTCCTTCTTTCTTTCTTTCTTTCTTTCAATCTTACTTTCTTTCTATCTTTCTTTCTCTTTTTTCTTTCTTTCTTTCTTTCTTTCTTTCTTTCTTTCTTTCTTTCTTTCTGTGTTTGGGCCACACCTGGCGGTGCTCAGGGGTTCCTCCTGGCTGTCTGCTCAGAAATAGCTCCTAGCAGGCACGGGGGACCATATGGGTCACCGGGATTCAAACCAACCACCTTTGGTCCTGGATCTGCTGTTTGCAAGGCAAACGCCGCTGTGCTATCTCTCGCCCCCCCTCACCCGCCGTTTGAGTCTTTAAAGAAAAATTTATGTTGGGCCAGCGAGTTGGCATATGCATGCAGGCATTTGATTGCTCAAAGCCAACTCAGGTTTTTTATTTTTATTTTATTTTATTTTATTTTATTTGGTTTTTGGGTCCCAGTAGGCAGCGCTCAGGTGTTCCTATTGGCTCTACGCTCAGAAATCGCTCCTGGCATGCTTGGGGACTACAAGGGATGCTGGGATTCAAAACACTGTCCTTCTGCATCTAAGGCAAACACATTACTACTGTGCTATCTCTCCGGCCCCCCAACTCAGGTTTGATCTCCAGCACCTCAGATGGACTTCAGTTGTCACCAGGAGTGAGTCCTGAGCACTGGGCTAGGAGTTAAACTGTAAACACAGCTGACTGTAGCCCCCATACCAATAATTTAATGATTGTTTTTACCCCTTAGGATGATGAAGATGAAGCGAGTGCCGAAGAAAAAGAGCCAAGTAGTGATGACAGAAACGATGACTGATAAGACACACACCCACGAACACAACATGAAGGCCTCTTAGGACCTTAGAATGGTGATGGTGATGAGGCAAGTGCTAGAGAAGAGAAACCAGGTAGGGATGACAATGACTACTCCCGATTTGATAGACACACACACTCTCTCTTTCTCTCTCACACACACAGTTTCTATTACTGTCACTCAGTCCTCCCAGTCCTTTTCAGTGCAAGTTCACAGCCTGTATCCTTGTGTTCGCCACTAGCTGACCTTTGTATTTGACAGGAAGCATCTTATTTTGGCGTTATTAGGGTTTGTGTTAAATCATGTTAAGTGCTGCGTACTTCTCCCTTTCTGATGAGAAATGACTTATTCTGTCCTTATTGTGGGGTTTGTATCATTTTGATTTAAGTGAATTTCTTAGGTCATAGTGAGACGCAGCTGACCCTGGCCCAGATTCCATTTTGGCTTTCTGTGCGTGCACCCCTGACCAGTCAGCATTCTGGACCGGCGAGCTAATTGCTAGCTTTGAAATTCTGCTTTCTTCTAAAATTTACATGTGTGCTGTACCAGTTTCACAAATGAATCATTTGAAGCTCTAGCTACTTCTTGTTGTTTCATTTTTCCTTCCAAATTGCCTCATTATTCTAGGTTTAAATGGCATTGATTTGTGATTTATGCAAAGAAATTAAGAGACTGGTGCTCATATATAAGTTCTGCTATAAAAGGACTATTTAGGGCCAGAAAAATAGCATGGAGGTAAGGCGTTTTCCTTGCATGCAGAAGGTCGGTGGTTCAAATCCCGGCATCCCATATGGTCCCTGAGCTTGCCAAGAGTGACCCCCGAGTGCTGATGGGTGTGACCCAAAAACCAAAGAAAGGTTGGGGCTTTTAAAATTATTATTGGGGGGGCCGGAGAGATAGCATGGAAGTAAGGCGTTTGCCTTTCATGCAGAAGGTCATCGGTTCGAATCCCGGCGTCCCATATGGTCCCCCGTGCCTGCCGGGAGCAATTTCTGAGCATGGAGCCAGGAGTGGCCCCTGAGCACTGCCGGGTGTGACCCAAAAACCACAAAAAAAATATTATTGGGAGCTAGAGTTATAGTACAGTGGATAGCGTGTTTGCCTTGCACACAGCCAACACAGGTTTGATGCCCAGTTTCCAGTATGGACCTTTGTGTACCACCAGGAGTAATTCATGAGTGCGGAGCCAGAAGGAAACCCTGAAAAGTGCTGGTTTAGCCACCAAAATAATTATATTGGGCCAGAGCAATAAACAGGTGTGGTACTTGCCTCGCATTTGCCTGACCTGGTTATGATCCCAGGAATGCCATATGGTCCCAGACGCTATCAGGAGTAAGTATGGACCAGCTCCCCCCACCACACACACACCTCTCAATAATTTTTTCCTCATTTGGGTCCCACACCCTTTTATACTGGGACTATTCCTGCTCCTCATCAGGTGCGGGAAGGTGCTGTTCTTGGAGGTGCCAAGGGGCCATTAGTACTAGGGATCAAAACTCAGGGCTGGAGCAAAAGGACAATGAATACTGCACTTGCTTTGCATGCAGCCAATCCAGTTCCGAGCTCTGGTGCCAAAGCCCACTGCCAGGTAGGTACGACACTGACAAGGAAAGGTTTTTCCGGAGGTCGAGTTTAATAGGGAAAAGCCAAGGTAGAGAAGCCACAAGCCTTACAGCCAACCCCTTGGCCAGGAGAGAGAAAGGAGGTGAAGACAAACTGGGAGGAGGGGGCAGTCAGAGAGGACCACAGGAAAAGGAAAGGCAGGAGGAGCAACAGGGCAACAAAAATAGTGAGTCCAGCCAACCATCTTTCTAGTTCTCTGGCAGCCAGCTTTCAGGAGTTTCAGGAGTTACTCCTGGCTCTGCACTCAGAATCGCTCCAGGCTCAGGGACCATCAGCAGGTGTGGGAGGAGGGAGGAATGAGAAAGGGAGGAGGAGGGAAGCAAGTAAGAAAAGGAAGGAGAAAGAAAGGAAAATCAGGCCACAGTTGTACATAAAATTCCAGGCCTGAATTTCAACTAACTGGATAAAAGGTGGCTCACAGACCCAAAGGTCCTGCTCTAGAAGTTCCCACCTACCTCGAGAGGACAAAGCCTCAGTTGTCCAAGATCTAGAGGCCCCCTAGTAGGGAACCTTTGTTTCTCTGGCCAACACTGCATCCAAGGCCCCCTCCCCTTGCAGGCTGGAGAGGAAAGCTGGAAGGACCCTCACCTTGCATGCCCCTAGCCTGGATTGATATCTGACACCCTAGATAGTTTCCCAAGCACCGACAAGAGTGATTCCTGAGCACAGAGCCAGGCAATGTGTAATTCCCCAAAATGAAAACTTATAGGCCTCTCTATTCTGCACCTGGGATCCTGCAATGGGGGAGGCAGTGCCAATGCAGTTGACATCCAGGGGAACTGATCAGGGGCTAGTTCAGGAGGCTTAATCCAGCCTGGGCCCAACTCTGCTGTCACAAGCCCCAAAGTAATCACTGTCCCCAGGGCTGTATCTTTTCTCCATGATTGCCTGGCAACTGCCTTTTTGACCGGGGGGGGGGCAAAGGAGCTGAGTAGGGTGATCCCAGGCCGACTCCCACCTCCATTTCACTGGCTGCACTGGGCCTGCAGGAGCACTTTTCCTGTCCAGTGCGCTCCCTTCCCACTATGACTTTCACCCATATTATCTAATCTACATGTTAGACAAACCCACTTCAAAAGGCTGCCAGTATTACCTTGCATAAGACCTAGAGACTGGTGCCAGAGCAATGAATAGTATGGTGGGCAGGGCACTTGCCTCAAGATTAGTCTGCCAGGGTTCAATCTCTGGTATCCCATAGGCTGCAGACAACGGGGTCGTCCCTGTGCAAGAAAAACCCGATGTACTATCCCCTCTGGCTTCCAAAATGAAGAGTTTTAAGGGCCATAAAGACTACACACTGAGCAAGATTCTTGATTTTTACACTGCCATTCCAAGTACAGTCAACAGCACCCTAGATAGTCCCTTGAGTACATTTATTTGCCTTGCATGCAGCTGATCCAGAATGGACTGTGGTTTGAATCCCGGTTTCTCATATGTCCACCTTCAGTGATTTCAGAGTGCAGAGCCAGGAGGAACCCCTGAGCGCTGCCAGGTGTAACCCAACAATCATTTATTTCTTTCTTTTTTTGTTTTTTGTTTTTGGGCCACACCAGGCTATGCTCAGGGGTTACTCCTGGCAGGCACGGGGGACCATATCGGACACCGGGATTCGAACCAACCACCTTTGGTCCTGGATCGGCTGCTTGCAAGGCAAACGCCACTGTGCTATCACTCCGGGCCCCCAACAATCATTTCTATTCTTTATCCACTCAATCAGCTTATTCCATAAAATAAAATCAAACACATTCTGCCTAAATGTTTGAATAAAAATATCGAGATCCTCTAGTACTTAGCACTTTTTGTCCAAAACAAGAAAACTCAACATTTTTTTTTTTTTTGGTTTTTGGGCCACACCCGGTAACGCTCAGGGGTTACTCCTGGCTATGCGCTCAGAAGTTGCTCCTGGCTTGGGGGACCATATGGGACACCGGGGGATCGAACCGCGGTCCATCCAAGGCTAGCGCAGGCAAGGCAAGCGCACCTTACCTTTAGCGCCACCGCCCGGCCCGAAAACTCAACATTTTAACGGCAGTATCTTAAAATACATAATTTATAAAGTTTTATTGACTTGCCTAGTTAGGTGAATCATCAGACTGTTTTTAGAGTTACTCTTAAGAAAGAGACTAAAACCATGATAATATTCCTGTTACCATATTTACAGTGTGTGCTCAAAGGAATGTCACTTGCCTTTCATTTAAGAATGACTTGTCTTCAAGGAGACAAGTAAAATCCACCTGGAAATTTGTACTTCTTGCCTTATGTATAATCATCATTCAATAACGGCTCTATTTATTTATTTATTTTTGAAACAGCCAGAAGAAAGAAGACAAACCATAGGAGGACCTAATTTATATGTCTCACATAGAAAAACTGGAACAGGGAATCCCATCTTTTGAAAGGGGGAGATGTCTACATCATTCTTAACTCCACAGTGAAAAAGGACAAGGACAGAGAAAGAAAGAAATTGAGAGGAAGAAGTGATAGATGGAACCATGGGAGTCAGAGTTCAAGGGGATCTGAGTACATCAGTGATTTAAAGGAGTCATGAATTTAAATATCGAAATGACACGATCAACACTAAAAAAAGAGATCCAAATTAACAACCCAAGTAATAAATGTGCCTATCAAGTGCAAGAAAAGGGGGAATGCAAAGTGCCTCAGGACGACCCCGAGTATTTTTTTCTAAAAATATATTGTAGGGAGAGAGGTAGGTCGTGGAAATTTTTTTTGGGAGACAAAAGGAGAGAGACACTGTGGTTCAGAAGGACCCTTTCTTTTAACCCAATTTTTATAGGGACAGTATTTCAGGCGGTATTTCAGAGGCCAGGAGATCCGGAGACATCTAGTGATGTCTCCAAGGAGGCGGCCTCGGTTGGAGTCCAAGAGGAGGAGGAGGAGGCAGCCTCCATTGAAGACCACGAGGAGGAGGACCAGGAGGAGGCCTCGGCTGGAATCCAGGAGGAGGAGGAGGAGAAGGCAGCCTCCATTGAAGACCACGAGGAGGAGGACCAGGAGGAGGAGGCAGCCTCCATTGAATACCACGAGGAGGAGGAGGAGAAGGCAGCCTCCATTGAAGACCATGAGGAGGAGGACCAGGAGGAGGCCTCGGCTGGAATCTGCGAGTTGGCCTCGGATGCAGGGTTAGACTCTGGTTGCTCTTTGCGCATCTCTGGATGGAAATTACAAGAACAATAGTAATATAATTCTGAGTGGAGGAATCATAAGCATTAGATGAAATTTTCAAACTTTCCATATGTTCACCTGCCATTTGGGAGCATGCAATTGATACACAAACTTACAAAAAACAAATTTTTATAAAATTTTCATCTGCCCTTTGGAAGCCAAAACTTAAAAACTTAAGTGTGTGTGGAGAAAACCCAGTTTTATTCTCCGTCATTGCTAGCACGGCCTAGAGAGTTAGTAAAAAGAAAATGACTCAGATGTGAGGGAAGAAAGTAGAGAAGAATCAGAATGGGGTATTTTCTGTGGCTTAGGAGGGTGATTTGTAGGAGAAATAAGGGCAACTTGAGGAAAATGAACATGAAAATAATTTTTCTGGACATTATCCCATAGGCAGGAGTAGGCTGGGGACCATATGGGATGCCGATTCGAACTACAGTTCGTTCTGGATGATCTGCTTGCAAGGCAAATGCCCTGCCTTCATGGCATGGAGGAATCTAAGGGGTGCCGGGATTTGAACCACCTTTGGTCCTGGCCAGCTGCTTCTGAGGCAAATGCCCTCCCGCTGTGCTATCTCTTGGGCCCCTGATTTTTTTTATTTATCACACCTGCCAGTGCTTAGGAGGTGTTTCCCAGTGCAGGGATGGATGGCTCTGGGATCCAAACTGCCTCGAGTAAAACCCAGCTGGAGCGTGCAGCACAAGCTTGTCACGACTTGCCAGACCCAAGGGGCTTTTCTTCTATTAAAAATTGTTCTCGGCAGGGGCCGGGAAGGTGGCGCTAGAGGTAAGGTGTCTGCCTTACAAGCGCTAGCCGAGGAACGACCACGGTTCGATCCCCCGGCGTCCCATATGGTCCCCCCAAGCCAGGGGCGATTTCTGAGCACATAGCCAGGAGTAACCCCTGAGCGTCAAACGGGTGTGGCCCAAAAACCAAAAACAAAAAAAAAAAAAAAAAAAAAAAAAAAAAAAAAAATTGTTCTCGGGGCCCGGAGAGATAGCACAGCGGCGTTTGCCTTGCAAGCAGCCGATCCCGGACCAAAGGTGGTTGGTTCGAACCCCGGTGTCCCATAGGGTCCCCCGTGCCTGCCAGGAGCTATTTCTGAGCAGACAGCCAGGAGTGACCCCTGAGCACTGCCGGGTGTAGCCCAAAAACCAAAAAAAAAAAGTTTTTCTCGGAAAACCACGGAGAGAGCGGGCGGCAGGCGTTTGCCTTGAATGCTGAAGGACTGTGTTCGAATCCCGGCATCCCATAGGGTCCTTCCCCCCTCATCCCCAGCAGGCCAGGGGCGATCTGTGAGGGACCAGGAGGAAACCCTGAGCGCTCTGCATGTGGCCCAAAAGCAAATGACCGCTTACCCCTTTGTGCCCTCTGCGGGGCCTGGGGCATCGGCCGCAAAGGCGAAAGGGCTCTTGGAGCTCCCGCCGCCTCCCTCCCGCGACGACGCCTCCGCCTGAAGCCGCTGACAGCCCTCTCTCTGGCGACTCTAGAAGCCATCACCGCCGCTGCAGCTAAGGCCAGTGCTTCACTAGCCACCATCTCCTCCGTATTTTCAGGGACCGCAGCCACCCACTCCACGAAGAAGCACTCCATTTCACGGGTCAAAGCCACCATGAACCGCCGGCAGTCCTGCTCCTGGTGGTGCCTGTCACTGCCCAAAACCCAAAATCAGAAAGACTATTGCTCAGCCGACCCAGGTGGCTGACTAAGGAATCTCCCACTGAACCCCGCATCCCAGACGGCCCCGCTGCCTTAACAGAAACCATGTTTCCCCGTGTTGGTGTGCGGACTGGAGGGGAGGCCGCTCTGGGTCCTGCCCGGTCCTGAAGCCCCTATGGTCCGGCAGAGAGCCCACCCCGAAGGTGGCAGGGTGAGGGCAGAGATGCACAGAGAAGTTGAGGCATTTTCAGGACGCAGCCAGCCCACCTCACAGTCCCCAGCATGCAGGTCTCCCCACATAGCCTACACACGCCCTATCTCCCTTCCACCTCTTCCTGCAGGCTTACCCACGGCGGCGCTGACGCCCACCAGTTTCCTCCATCTCCAAGCTTTCCCTGCCCTCCAACTTTCCATCTTGGGCAGTTCTGATCATTCAGGTGGGATCAGTTCAGGTGAGGAGGGGTTACAGCGATAGAAGAGGCATATATGTAAGAATGACTATGTAAGACACACAATAGAAGGTAACAATAGGGCAACATGCACCAGGAGAACTGAGGACTTCCAAACTCCAAAATATATTTCCCCAGAATTGTGCAAATGTATATTCAAATTAGTTACAAAACTTTCTCTTTGCTGTAAGGCACCTGTCGCCACCCTGTGACCCAACTCTTTTGCTTCAGACTCAGGGGAGTGCTCTTGGCCTGGCCTTGTAAAACCCCCACAGCCCAGCCCGGACCAAACAAGGTGCTCCCCGGAGCTTACAGCTTACAGCTTGTCTTTGAACCTTTCCCCAAAGGACAATTTTGACATCCAACACGGTCCTAAGTAGCCTGAATTGGGGGACCGGGTTAGGGGCGGCTGGGGCCCTCGGGAACACTCAGCCAACTCCCCCAAATCCTCCAGGACAATCGCCTGTCACCACACACATCCCCTTGGGCCCAAGTCAGGGGCTAATATACCCATGGCCTCCCGCCTGGGCTCTGTCTCTTTCTCCCCTTGAGCAGGCTCTGGGTTTGTTTGTTTTGGGGTTTTACTAGGCACAAACAATGGACACTCACCCTCCTTTCTCACGGGTGTAGGTGCCTCGAGCATGGGCCATGGCCTTTTCTTTCTCAGTCTTCAGCGGGCCGGGGCTGGGGTAGAGCGGCGAACCCGTCGCCACCGCCGTGGTCACCGCCTCCACCTGCTTTTCGTCCTCCTCCTTCATCTGTCTACACTTGCTGTGGCCCAAAAACCAAAAAAAAGAAAAACAATTGTTCTGGGTAGGGTGTTTCCTTCCAAGCAGCCTACCCTAAGGTGGTTGGCTCGAATCCTGCATCCCATATGGTCCCCAAAACCAGGAGTGATTTATGATCTCTTAGCCTGGAACCCGAGCGTCACCGGGTAGGACTCAAAAAGAAAAAAAATAATTGATGCAGGTCTTGCAGCACATAGCAGTGAAGCCATAAGAGAGGACAGACGGGGGCCCGGAGAAATAGCACAGTGGCGTTTGCCTTGCAAGCAGCCAATCCGGGACCAAAGGTGGTTGGTTCGAATCCCGATGTCCCATATGGTCCCCCATGCCTGCCAGGAGCTATTTCTGAACAGACAGCCAGGAGTAACCCCTGCAATGGATACTGCGAGCTTAGGATATAAATTTTACATGTTTAGCTCATGATAAAGAAAAAAAGTTGCTACCAATTTTAGAAAGTTTCTTCAAAAAATGTTACCTTTTCACTTAGAAAATTCAAATTTGGGGCCGGAGAGATGGCATGGAGGTAAGGCGTTTACCTTTCATGCAGAAGGTCATCTGTTCGAATCCCGGCGTCCCATATGGTCCCACGTGCCTGCCCGGAGCAGTTTCTGAGCACAGAGCCAGGAAAAACCCCTGAGCACAGCCGGGTGTGACCCAAAAACCGCAAAAAAAAAAAAAGAAAAAAAAAATTCAAATTTGTACCTGACGAAAAGAAGTAAGAAAACTATTGTTCTAGCTCTGTAATATAAATTATCAATAAAACTATATAAATACACACCTGAAGCACCCGACAGCCATCTCTCTGGCGACTCTTGCAGCCATCACCGCCGCTGCAGCTAAGGCCAGTGCTTCACTAGCAAACATCTCCTCCGCATTTTTGGGGACCGCAGCCACCCGCTCCACGAAGAAGCGCTCCATTTCACGGGTCAAAGCCACCATGAACCGCCGGCAGTCCTGCTCCTGGTGGCGCCTGTCACTGCAGGAGCAGCGGCCCAAAACCCAAAATCAGAAAGACTATTGCTTAGCTGACCCAGGTGGCTGACTAAGGAATCCCGCGCTGAACCCCGCATCCCAGACGGCCCCCGCTGCCTTAACAGAAACCATGTTTCCCCATGTTGGTGTTCAGAACAGAGGGGAGGCTGCTCTGGGCCCAGCCCGGTCCCGAAGCCCCTATGGTCCGGCAGAGAGCCCACCCCGAAGGTGGCAGGGTGAGGGCAGAGATACACAGAGCAGTCGAGGCATTTCCAGGATGCAGCCACCCCACCTCACAGTCCCCAGCATGCAGGTCTCCCCACATGGCCTACACAGCCCTATCTCCCTTCCAGCTCTTCCTGCAGGCTTACCCACGGCGGTGCTGACGCCCACCAGTTTCCTCCATCTCCAAGCTTTCCCTGCCCTCCAACTTTCCATCTTGAGCAGTTCTGATCATTCAGGTGGGGAGGGGTTACAGCGATAGAAGAGGCATACATGTAAGAATGACTATGTAAGACACACAATAGAACATAACAACCGGACAACATGCACCACGATCACTGAGGACTTCCAAACTCCAAAGTATATTTCCCCAGAATTGCGCAAACATATTCAAATTAGATACAAAACTTTCTGTTTGCAGTAAGACACCTGTCGCCACCCTATGACCCAACTCTTTCCCTTCAGACTCAGGGAAGTGCTCTTGGCCTGACCTTGTAAAATGCCTGCAGCCCAGCCGGACCACACAAGGTGCTCCCCGGAACTTACAGCTTACAGCTTGTCTTTGAACCTTTCCCCAAATGCCCACTTTGACATCCAACGTGGTCCCAAGTAGCCTGAATTCGGGTACCTGGTTAGGGGGCAGCTGGGGCCCTCGGGGACAATCGGCCAACCCCCCTAAATCCTCCAGGACAATCGCCTGTCACCATACACATCCCCTTGGGCCCAAGTAAGGGGCTAATGAACCCATGGCCACCTGCCTGGATTCACTCTCCCTCTCCCCTTGAGCAGGCTCTGGGTTTGTTAGTTTTGGGGTTTCACCGGGGACAAACAATGGTCACTCACCCTCCTTTCTCATGGGGGGAAGATCCTCGGGCATAGGTCGTGGCCTGTTCGTTCTCAGTCTTCAGCAGGCCGGGGCTGGGGTAGAGCTGCGGACTTCGGGGCCGTGGGACTGCTGACGACACCCCCATGGCCACCAGCACCGCAGCAACTTCGGACACGGGGGTCATCACCTCTGCCTGTTTTTCGTCCTCCTCCTTAATCTTTTTGGTGCTGTGGCCCAAAAACCAAAAAAAGAAAAGTAATTGTTCTCCAGTAGGGCGTTTGCCTTCCAAGGAGTGGACCAAGGTGGTTGACTAAGGCTGTTGGCTCGAATTCTGCATCCCATATGGTCCCCCAAACCAGGACCTATTTCTGAGCACAGAGCCAGGAGGAACCCCTGATATCACAGGGTAGGACCACCCCAAGAAAGAAAATTTTCATGAATCCTAGTATCATTAAAACCTAAAATAATGAACTAAGCCTTTCGCTAGAAATTACCTTTTAGCAATAGAGGAACTCACCAAGAAAATATAAATTTAGGGATCGGAGAGATAGCATGGAGGTAAGGCATTTGCCTCTCATGCAGAAGGTCAGTGGTTCGAATACCCGAGTCCCATATGGTCCCCTGAGCCTGCCAGGAGCCAGGAGCAACTTCTGAGCGTAGAGCCAGGAGTAACCCGGAGCACAGCCAGGTGTGACCCAAAAACCAATATATATATATATATATATATATTTAAATGATTTTGTTTGGCTTTTTTACTTCCAAAGTGAGAAAGAAGCCAAGTCGGCTTTGGGCCATGAGTGCTACCCCAAAACTAACAGGTTGGGGGTAGGCAAAAATCGAGGGGTGAGGGTGCAGAGCTCAGAACTAAAACAGGCACACCCCAGTTGTTCCCAGCAACCCCACTTGGGTTTAGAAAGCACAGGCAGTCTCTCTCTAAAGGATAAAATAAAAATAGCTATACCCTCATCCGTAGCCCTAACTTTGGGGTATTGGTTTGTTGTTTTTATTGGTTTGGGGGCCCCAGCAGCAGGCGCGCAGGGGTTAATCTAGGCTTTGCACAGCAGGCTCAATAAGTGACCATATGGGGAGTGTGAGGTCGAACCCTGCCAGGCAGCTTGCAAGGCAAACACCCTCTTCATTCAGCCCTGCCCATAGTACTCTCTTAGGCTTGGGCTCTTCGATGATCCCCCCAAACTTGCAATAAGTGGAAGGCATCAAGAGACCAAATAGCAGAGAGATAGCACAGCGGCGTTTGCCTTGCAAGCAGCCGATCAAGGACCAAAGGTGGTTAGTTCGAATCCCGGTGTCCCAAATGGTCCCCCGTGCCTGCCATGAGCTATTTCTGAGCAGACAGCCTAGAAAAACCCCTGAGCACCTCCGGGTATGCCCCCCCAAAAAAAGAGATCAAATAGAAGGAATGACTTTGCAGGGCATGAAAATATAAGCATGGGAGAGTGAAAAAGAACACAGAAATCTGCGTGCACCTGGGTTAGCTTTTTCACCAAGGGTAGCTGACCACTTAGGGTGCGCATCCCGAAGGAAGGGGAGCTGGGGGAGGTTGGAAAAACACTTTGAATTGAATGCAGAAACCGGACTCTCTTGGGGCTCCCAAGCCCGAATCAGAACCAGAACAAGCAGGGGTGACCCAAAAAAGGAACCTCAAGAGCCACATGGCGAACTTTCAACCTCAACCTCCTACATCCCCAGATACCGTCCCTTGACTCCACGCAAATATCCCCTTCCCCCAAAAAAGAACTCAAATCCATGCACAAGCGGTGATGAGCACAGACCCATGGAGCCCTGCTCCTGGTTGGGAGACTTGGCACGGATGAGTTGCTGCATAAAGGCGCACAATAGGGCACCGGGTGTCCAGCAGATGAGCTGGCTGTACAGCTCTTGGGGCGCATGGGCCACACAAGAGGTGCATTTACCCGTGGGTGCTGGGCCGGGGAAGCACGCAGATCTATCACGGACACATGGAACCAAGCAAACACACAAAAAGCAGGGCCAAGAGCACTCCAAGCCTCGGGGCCCATCCCCACGCCCAGCCCGTGAGCCTAGAGAGTTTGGAGAGCCTGGAGCACTCGCGCCATGTCGTCCAGGGGAGACACACAGAGGGCAAGGCTTGGGGGACCCTCGACTCATCTCGTCATTTTGGTGCTGGCAGATCTAGGTGCTCGGAGAACAAGGCCAGGTCCACAGCCTAGGCCTGCAGCACTGCCTTCTGCTCACACGTGGGGCAATGCAGGTTGAGGGTGTTATTATGTTTCTGATCCTACCCTAATCAATAATTGTGCCCTACCCTAGGGTGTGACCTGGCATTTGCTTCCACTCTAGGGTGGTACCTGTTTCTGCTCACACCCTAGGGTGGTAACTTATTTTGGGGTAAGGCAAATGCCTTACATCCATGCCATATCTCTAGCCCTGCCAGGAGTCATTTCTGAGTGCAGGGCACAGAACCAGTAGTAACATCCACCCCCCAGCACTGCTGATGTGGTCCAAAAACTTGGAAAAGAATTCCGTTTTGTGGGGGTAGAATGATAGTACAGCAAGAAAGGCACACACAGGTACACACATTCACACTCTCACACACACACATACACAAACACACGCTGACCAGGGTTCTATCTCTGTCACCATCACATATGGTCCCCAAGTAAGCCAGGAGTAATTCTTGAGTACAGAGTAACCCTTGAACACTGCCTGGTGTGACTCCTCCAAGAGAAAATAGTTTTGTTTTGGTTTTAGGGTCACACCCAGCAGTGCTCAGGGGTTACTCCTGGCTCTATGCTCAGAAATTGCTCCTGGCAGGCTCAGGTCCCTTGAACCCCATTTGGGGTGATCCCTGAGCATTTCTGGGTAAGGCCCCAACATACCCCCACCCCAAAATGAAATGAAAGTACAGCTGTAAGGCTTTTGTCTTGCATAAGTCCAACCTGGTTTTGATCCCTGACATTCCAAAATGTCCCCTGAGCCTCCAGTAGTGAGCCCCAAGCACAGAGCCAGGGGTCAGCTCTAATAAAGGCCAGATGTGTCCAAAAAAGGCAACAACAAAACAAAATGGGGCCCGGAGAGATAGCACAGCGGAGTTTGCCTTGCAAGCAGCCTAAGGTGGTTGGTTTGAATCCCGGTGTCCCATAGGATTCCCCCGTGCCTCCCAAGAGTTACTTCTGAGCAGACAGCTAGGAGTAAGCCCTGAGCACCGCCGGGTTTATATCAAAAACCAAAAAAAAACACACACACAAAACAAAATGAAGGGCCAGAGAGGACCCACATATGGTCTTGAGTCCTGTCAAGAGAAATATGCGTGTGTGGGGGAGATGGCACAGTAGTAGTGCATTTGCCTAGCATGCGGTTGACCTGCAATGGACCTGGGTTCAATCCCTGGCATCCCATATAACCGGTTCCTTGAGCCTTTTAGGAGTGATTCCTGAGCACAGAACCAGCAGTAACCCCATAGCATTCCTAGGTGTGGCCCCCTCCAAAAAAAAAAACAACAAAAAAATCCCCCAAAATTGTACTCCATGAAGAAAAAAGTAAACCATGTTCATAAAGACATGATTAAGCCCTGCTTAGTGTCCCCCAAAGCAGCAAATAAAGAGGTGAGGGCTGAAATAATAGTACAGTGAGTAGGGCACTTGCCTTGCATGCAGCTGACATGGATAGGTCACCAGTATCTGCTATGGTACCTCAAGTTCCATCAGGAAAGAGCCCTGTACACAGCCCTAGTGTGTGTGATTCCAAAAAGAAAACCAAGGTGTGTGTGTGTGTGAGACCGAGACAGAGAGAAACCTGGAGGGAGACCTGGAGAGAGACTTAGAGAGAGACCTGGAGAGAGGAGTGCATGGTACTCTGCATGCAGGCAGAAGATTCTTTTGCTCTCCTTGGCACCTTGCCTTAAACACTGCTGAGAGTAGCCCGAGTACTGGAGTACTGAGTATTCGTGAAGACCCCCAAAACAAAAACATATCAACCATAGGCCAAAAATAGCACAGAGGGGAGGGGCATTTGACATGCATGTGGCAGACCTTGGTTCAATCCCCAGCATCCCATATGGTTCCCCAAGCCTGCCAGGAACGGTTTCAGAGCGTAAAGCTATGAGTAACACCTGAGATGCTGCAGATGTGGCCCCCAAACCAAAACCAAACAAAGGGAGAGGTGAGGTAAGGACACCTTCAGAGGTGACCCCTGAAGAGTTGTGCCTGGAGTGGCTCCCAGCCCACCAGGTGTGGCCACCCCAAGCAAAACAAGAAGGGTGCCTTTGATACTTGATCTTTTCTTATTCTTTCCTCAGGGGCTACTTCCCCACTTCACTTGGAGCTCAGAGGCTGATTTGGCAGAACTCAGGGAACCGCTTGGTGCCAAGGACCATCAAAACTTGGCTTCTGGGGCCGGCGAGGTGGCGGTAGAGGTAAGGTGTCTGCCTTGCAAGCGCTAACCAAGGAAAGGACCACGGTTCGATCCCCCGGCGTCCCATATGGTCCCCCCAAGCCAGGGGCAATTTCTGAGCGTATAGCCAGGAGTGACCCCTGAGCATCTAACGGGTGTGGCCCGAAAAACCAAAAAAAAAAAAAAAAAAAAAAACTTGGCTTCTTGCATTGAAGGACTAGCACAGGACCGGAGTGATAGAACAGCATTAGGGCATTTGCCTTGCATGTAGCTGACCCAGGATGGACCCAGGTTCGAACCCGGCATCCGATATGGTCCCCAGATAAAGGAGTGATTTCTGTGTGAAGAGCCAGGAGTAACCCCTTAGCATCACAGGGTGTTGCACAAAAAAAATTCAACAATAACAAGTAAACAAAACAAAACATTGCTCTGTGATGCTGTAGTCCCTGCTGGCTGGTATGGGGCACTGTGCACCCCTCACTGCAGGTTCCCCTCGGACAGGAGAGGATGCCCGGGGACCCTGGGCCCAGGCAGCAAATGAGAAGATCCAGACGGATGCTCAGCAGAGCCCCCCATAGCCTGAACCACACAAGGTAATCCCTATAGGCCTACAGCTTGTCTTTGAACCTTTCCCCAAAGGCCCACTTTGACATACAATGGGGTCCTAAGTACCCTGAATTGAGGGACCGGGTTAGGGGGCAGCAGGGGCCCTCGGGGACACTTGGCCAACTCCCCTATATCCTACAGGACAATTGCCTGTCACCACACACATCCCCTTAGGCCTAAGTAATGGGTTAATGAACCCATGGCCACCTGCCTGGGCTTGGTCTCCCTCTCCCCTTGGGCACACCAGAGCAAAGGAAAACATTTTAACCAGTCTATGACCTTGTGTTATGTCGATTTTTTTCTTTACTGAGTGTTTTCCAAATTACAATGACGTTGTTTGTATTGCGATGGATACTACGAGCTCAGTATATAAATTTTATATGTTTAGATCATGATAAAGAAAAAAGTTGCTACCAATTTAGAGAGTTTCTTCAAATAATGTTACCTTTTCACTTAGAAAATTCAAATTTGTACCTGAGGAAAAGCAGTAAGAAAACGATTATTCTAGCTCTGTAATATATATTATCAATAAAACTATATAAATACACACCTGAAGCCGACGACAGCCCTCTCTCTGGCGACTCTTGCAGCCATCACCGCCGCTGCAGCTAAGGCCAGTGCTTCAGTAGCCACCATCTCCTCCGCATTTTCGGGGACCGCAGCCACCCGCTCCACGAAGAAGCGCTCCATTTCACGGGTCAAAGCCACCATGAACCGCCGGCAGTCCTGCTCCTGGTGGCGCCTGTCACTGCAGGAGCAGCGGCCCAAAACCCAAAATCAGAAAGACTATTGCTCAGCCGACCCAGGTGGCTGACTAAGGAATCCCGCGCTGAACCCCGCGTCCCAGACGGCCCCTGCTGCCTTAACAGAAACCATGTTTCCCCGTGTTGGTGTGCGGACTGGAGGGGAGGCTGCTCTGGACCCAGCCCAGTCTAAAGCCCCTATAGTCCGCCAGAGAGCCCACCCAGAAGGTGGCTGGGTGAGGGCAGAGATGCACAGAGCAGTCGAGGCATTTTCAGGACGCAGCCAGCCCACCTCACAGTCCCCAGCATACAGGTCTCCCCACATGGCCTACACAGCCCTATCTCCCTTCCAGCTCTTCCTGCAGGCTTATCAACTGCGGCGCTGGCGGCCCCACCCCCCGTTTCCTCCATCTCCAAGCTTTCCCTGCCCTCCAACTTTCCATCTTGGGCAGTTCTGATCATTCAGGTGGGATCAGTTCAGGTGAGGAGGGGTTACAGCGATAGAAGAGGCATACATGTAAGAATGACTATGTAAGACACACAATAGAAGGTAACAATCGGGCAACATGCACCAGGATAACTAAGGACTTCCAAACTCCAAAATATATTTCCCCAGAATTGTGCAAATATATATTCAATTTAGATACAAAACTTTCTGTTTGCTGTAAGGCACCTGTTGTCACCCTGTGACCCAACACTTTTGCTTCAAACTCAGGGGAGAGCTCTTGGCCTGGCCTTGTAAAACCCCCACAGCCCAGCCCGGACCACAAGTTGCTCCCCGGAGCTTACAGCATACAGCTTGTCTTTGAACCTTTCTTCAAACGCCAATTTTGACATCCAGCACGGTCCTAAATAGCCTGAATTGCGGGACCGGGTTAAGGGTGGCTGGGGCACACGGGGACACTCAGCCAACTCCCCCAAATCCTCCAGGACAATCGCCTGTCACCACACACATCCCCTTGGGCCCAAGTCAGGGGCTAATGTACCCATGGCCACCCGCCTGGGCTCTGTCTCATTCTCCCCTTGAGCAGGCTCTGGGTTTGTTTGTTTTGGGGTTTCACTGGGCACAAACAATGGACACTCACCCTCCTTTCTCACGGGGGTAGGTGCCTCGAGCATGGGCCATGGCCTTTTCGTTCTCAGTCTTCAGCGGGCCGGGGCTGGGGTAGAGCTGGGAACCCGTCGTCACCGCCGAGGTCATGGCCTCCACCTGCTTTTTGTCCTCCACCTTCATCTGAAAAGAAAAGAAAAGAAAAACAATTATTCTGGGTAGGACGTTTCCTTCCAAGCAGCCTACACTAAGGTGGTTGGCTCGAATCCTGCATCCCATATGGTCCCCCAAACCAGGAGCGATTTCTGAGCTCTTAGCCAGGAGGAAACCGAGCGTCACCGGGTAGGACCCAAAAAGAAGAAAAATAATTGATGCAGGTCTTGCAGCACATAGCAGTGAAGCCATAAGAGAGGACAGACAGGGGCCTGGAGAAATAGCACAGTGGCATTTGCCTTGCAAGCAGCCAATCCAGGACCAAAGGTGGTTGGTTCGTATCTCAGTGTCCCATATGGTCCCCCGTGTTTGCCAGGAGTTATTTCTGAACAGACAGGCAGGAGTAACCCCTGAGCACCGCTGGGTGTGGCCCAAAAACAAACAAACAAACAAAAAAAGAGAGGACAGACAGACAAGCAACTTCCTCCAAGAGTCCTCTGGCTCCTTCCCACAAGCAAGGTCTTTTTTGCAAGCAATGACTTTATTCTGAACACACTTCCCGGGATGGGCTGGAGAGATCATGGGACATCAGGAAAAGTGCTTGTCCTGCACACAACAGACCTGCATTCGACACTAGCAGGGTACCCAGGCATTCCCTCTGGTCCTTCACCCCAACCCCAGTACCACCCGGGGTGAAACCAGTGAGCGAAAGGGTTTTGGGAAAAACCTGCCAAAGAGCACTTTCTACCCAGAGAAGATCCTGAAATAATCATTTATGTCCTAATTTAAATCATCATCATCATCATAATCTAACTTTCTCTACTTTGGATTAAAGTCCAAATCACACTTCATTTTTTTTCAAAGTACAATTTAGGAGAAGGAAAAGTTTGCCTCAGTAGCCTGGGTTTCGTGTTTTAAGGACTTGTTAACTGTCAGCCAGCTCCAACCACTGGCATGAAAAAGGGGGCACGGGAAAAAATGCCTTTTCAAGCGATCCGAGCTGGCTCCCAGGGCCTGGGGAGCTTGTCTTCATTCTTTCTCAGTAAAGGCGCACAACATGGCACCACGTGGCAAGAAGACGGGCGGGCTGTCCAGCTATTGGGGCGCATGGGCAGACCGGAGGCGCATGCACCCATGGGTGGTGGGCCAGGAAATTACGCACATCGATTGTGGACACAGGAACCACACACACAAAATGTGGGGTCAGGAGCGCTCCAAGCCTTGGGGCCCATCCTCATGCCCGGCCAGTGGGCTTAGAGCACTTGGAGAGCCTGGAGTGGGCATGTCACATCGGCCGGGGGGGACACACAGAGGACAAGGCTTGGGGGCCCCCCGACTCACCTCGTCCTTGTGGTGCTGGCAGAAGTCGAGGCGCTCAAGGAAGATGGCCAGGCCCGTTGCATAGACCTGCAGGACGGCCTTCTGCTCGCACAAGGGGCAGTGCAGCTTGAGGGTGCTTTTATGTTACTGATCCGACCCTAATCAAGCATTGGGCCCTACCTTAGGGTGTGACCTGGTATTGTGCTCCCACCCTAGGGTGGTACCTGATTCTGGGGAAAGGCAAACGCCTTACCTGCTTGTTATCTCTCCAACCCCACCAGGAGTGATTTCTGAGTGCAGAGCACAGAACCAGTAGTAACACCCACCCAGCACTGCTGGGTGTGGTCCAAAAACTAAAAAAAATTTCATTTTCTGAAGGCAAATGTTAGTACAGCAACAAAGGCATGCATGCGCTGACCAGGGTTCTATCTCCATCACCATCATATATGTTCCCCAAGGCAGCCAGGAGTAATTCCTTGAACTCTGCCGGGTGTGACCTCCCCAAGAGAAAAAAAATTGTTTTGCTTTTTGTGTCACACCCAGCAGTGCTCAGGGGATACTCCTAGCTCTATGCTCAGAAATCGCTCCTGGTAGGCTCAGGGGACCATATGGGTTGCTGGGATTTGAACCACCGACATTCTGCATGAGAGGCAGAATGGAGGCCTTAGCTCCATGCTGTCTCTGTGGCCCCAAAGAAAAATATTCATCTCAGGAAGGCAGCTTATTTCTAGCAGTTTCCCTCTCCCGGCTGAGAAGCCTGTTCCCACATCTGAGTTGTCTGGGCCATGACTGTCAAACCAGAGGGCAAGCATGGTCCAGGTGTGTCCACTCCCATGGAAAGAGCCAGCTTCCCTGGAGGAAGTAGGTAAGTCACCAAGTCTGGGCCAGAGAATAGATGCAGACATAATCCCTGAGCACAGAACCTGGAATAAACTCAGAGCACTTTGGGTATGGCTCAACCCTTCCTGCCCTCCCCGCAAGAGCCACAAAATCTGACCTGGGCCTCTGATTCTTCTTGTCTATGCCACAAGAATTGCTGCAATCGGGGCCAGACCAATAGCACAGCAGGTACGAATTTTGCCTTGCACATGGATGACCCAGTTTTGATCCCCAGCATCCTATATGTTCCCTCCAACCCTGCCAGGGTAACTTCTGAGTGTAGAACCAAGAGTAACTCCTAAGAGCCACTGAGTATGACAAAATAAAACAAAATAAAACAAAAAAGAATTGCCAGAGTTTCTTTCTCTCTATCTCTCTTTTCTCTTTTTGCTTTTGGGGGGCCACATTCTTCAGTGCTTAGGTGTTACTCATAACTCTGCACTGAGGAATTACTCCTGGTGGGTTCAGGGAATCTTATCAGATACCTGGGATGAAACCTGGGTAGGCCATGTGCAAGGCATGTTCACTCTCGTGTTCTCTCTCTCCCCCTCTCTTCCATTCTTTGTTGGGGGGGGAGTGGGGCCACATTTGGCAGCACTCAGTGCTTACTCCTGAGCTTTGAAATCACTCCTGATGGGACTGGAGTGATATATCAGAGACAGGGCATTTGCCTTGCCTGCAGCTGACCCAGGATGCAACCAGGTTTGATCTCCAGCATCCCATATCAGGTTCTCCAGAACCTGACAGGCGTGATTTCAGAGCACAGAGCCAGGAGTAACCTCTGAGCACCACTGGGTGTGGCTAAAAAAATAAAAAACAGAAGACGGGAGTTGCCTGGTTGATGCTGGTGGGGCACTGTGCTTAAGAAGCTGCGGAGTGGGCCGGGCAGTGGCGCTAAAGGTAAGGTGTCTGCCTTGCCTGCGCTAACCTTGGATGGACCGCGGTTCGATCCCCCGGCGTCCCATATGGTCCCCCAAGCCAGGAGCAACTTCTGAGCACATAGCCAGGAGTAACCCCCGAGCGTTACCGGGTGTGGCCCAAAAACCAAAAAAAAAAAAAAAAAAAAGAAGCTGCGGAGTATGCAAACGCTCAGTATGTGCCACTACCTACCACAGTTGTATCTCGGTGGCTCAGAGTGGCAGTCACAGGTTGAGTTGATGTGAGTAGCTCTGGGCATCAAATCCGCAGCAGCCTGACCCCAGCAAGTTTATGTACTGAGCCATCTCCAAACCTCACAGATGGCTTTTTGATGGAGGTCAGCGATCAGTCCCAAGTCAAGTTCTTAGAGACACAGTGTGAGACACAAAGGGAAAGGAGGACACTGGGAACAACAAGGACTATCTTCATCCCAGTGTTCTTGAAAGCCTTTTATGTATATACATATATATATTATTTATTTGTTTGTTTGTTTGTTTGTTTGGGTCCCACCCAGCAGAACTCGGGTTTCTCGTGGCTCTACGCTCAGAAATTGCTCCTGGTAGGCTTGGGGGACCATATGGGATGCTGGGATTCGAACCACCGTCCTTCTGCATGAAAGGCAAACCTCTTACCTTCATGCTATTTCTCTGGCTTCACCTTGTGTGTATATATGGTGTGTGTGTGTTTGTGGCACTACTGGGGTTATTCTGTTTTCATTTTTTTTGGTTTTTGGGCCACACCCATTTGATGCTCAGGGGTTACTCCTGGCTATGCGCTCAGAAATCACCCCTGGCTTGGGGGGGACCATATGGGATGCCGGGGGATCGAACCGTGGTCCGTTCCTTGGCTAGCGCTTGCAAGGCAGACACCTTACCTCTAGCGCCACCTTCCCGGCCCCTGTTTTCATTTTGTTCTGTTTTGGGGCCACACCTGGCAGTGCTCAGGGGTTACTTCTGAGGAATAACTCCTGACAGGCTAGTGGGACCATATGCCAAAGAGTCAACTGCCAGCTAAGCAAACAGCCTGCTGCTGTGCTATTCTCCAGGCCTTGGGGCTATTCTGGCTTTGTGCTATGGAGACCATGTGGTGCCAAGGATTGAATACTATTTTTTTTGTTTGTTTGTTTTTTGTTTTTGGGCCACACCCGGTAACGTTCAGGGTTTACTCCTGGCTATGTGCTCAGAAGTTGCTCCTGGCTCGGGGGACCATATGGGACACCAGGGGATCGAACCACGGTCCGTCCAAGGCTAGCACAGGCAAGGCAGGTACCTTAACTCTAGCGCCACCGCCCGGCCCCACATGTGTTTCTTGCAGGCAGCAGAAGGTTGGATTCATATTTTTGACCCATTTTGCCACTCTGTCTTTTAATTGGTGAATTTAGTCCATTGACATTGAGGGAGATGATTGTCTTAGGATTTAGTGTCATGTTTGTAGATAAGTTTGTTGTGTTTGTTGGTCTCTCTTGTCTTAGAGTAGACCTGTCAGTTTTTCCTTTAAGGCTGATTTATCATCTGTGAAGTTTCTGAGCTGTTGTTTATCCATGAAGGTATGTATTCTTCCTTCAAACCTGAACTTGAGTCGAGCTGGGTGCAGTATTCTCAGTGAGGCAATCATTTCATTCAGTTTTGTCACAATATCCCACCATTGTCTTCTGGCCTTGAGAGTTTCTTGTGACATATCTGCTGTAAGTCTTAGGGATCCCCCTTTGAATGTAATTTTCCTTTTTTGGTCTTGCTGCCTTCAGTATTCTATCTCTATCTATGGATTTGTCATTGTAACGAGGATGTGTCTTGGGGTGTTTTTCTTTGGGTCTCTTTTAGCTGGTACTCTTCAGGCATGCAGGATTTGATTGCATGTAGTCTTTAACTCTGGGAGTATCTCTTTGACACTTGATTCTTCCTGGAGATCTCCTTCCTAGGTTTCTGGAACTCCAATGATTCTTATGTTGTTTCTGTTGAGTTTATCAAAGACTTTTATTTTCATCTTTCGAGTTTCTTGAGTACTTTTTCCATTGCCTGTTTGTTTAAGGTTCTTTTCCAATTTCTTCTGTTGTGTTGAGTTTTTCTGCATCACATCTTCCAGTACTCCGATTCTCTCCTCAGCTGCTGATACCCTGTTGGCAAGACTATCCATTGAGGTTTTCAGTTGAGCAACCGTGTTTTTCAGTTTGGAGTTTTCTGATTTCTGTCTTTGTGTTCTGTTCAGATCCATCTATGCTTTTCTTGAATTCTACAAGCATCTTCCATATTTCTATTCTAAACTCCTTATCTGAGAGGTTAATCATGTGGTTGGAATTTATTAGCTCATCTGAGCTTTCATTTTCTTTTTCTGTAAATGGTGTTTGCCTGCGAAGTTTCCCCATTGTCACGCTTGTAGTGTGGTTTTTCCTGCGTGTTGTGGTGGGGTTCATTGGTTAGAAAGAGTGTGAAGGGGGCCGGAGAGATAGCATGGAGGTAAGGCGTTTGCCTTTCATGCAGGAGGTCATCGGTTCGAATCCCGGCGCCCCATATGGTCCCCTGTGCCTGCCAGGAGCAATTTCTGAGCCTGGAGCCAGGAATAACCCCTGAGCACTGCCAGGTGTGACCCAAAAACCAAAAAAAAAAAAAAAAAAAAAAAAAAAAAAAGAAAGAGTGTGCAGCCGCGCTGCTTCGCTTAGAGGCCGTGATCTTCTGCTGCCTCTAGTTGACAGTACTTAGAGTGAACAAAGGCACAGCAGGGCGGAGCCTCCACAGGCCAGAGAGTTCAGCAATATATTGGATGGCGACTCCCACAGCCTGAATGTACTTACTGGGGGCCGGTGAGGTGGCGCTAGAGGTAAGGTGTCTGCCTTGCAAGCGCTAGCCAAGAAAGGACCGCTACCGCGGTTCGATCCCTCGGTGTCCCATATGGTCCCCCCAAGTCAGGGGCAATTTCTGAGCACTTAGCCAGGAGTAATCCCTGAGCATCAAACGGGTGTGGCCCCCCCCAAATAAAGAATGTACTTACTGGGCAGCTTCAAAATGAAGTTTGTTTTTTTTTTGGTTTTTGGGCCACACCCATTTGACGCTCAGGGGTTACTCCTGGCAATGTGCTCAGAAACAGCCCTGGCTTGGGGGGACCATATGGGACGCCGGGGGGATCGAACCGCGGTCCGTTCCTTGGCTAGCACTTGTAAGGCAGACACCTTATCTCTAGCGCCACCTTCCCGGCCCCAAAATAAAGTTTTTTGGGTGTGCACTCCTTAGGCCTCTGAGGAGACCTTCAGGGATTCAGAAACACAGGTAGACAGGCACAGGCTGGAGAAGTTTCCCTTGACGTCCTCAGAGTGAACCGGGTGCAGTCCTTTAATAAGACCGCTAGAGGGAGACACTGAGAACACTGAATGGGGTTCTGAAGAGCTGCCGGCTGTGGTGCAGTGCTTAATAAGCCCGCTACAGGGAGAAACTGAGGCAAGGGGTACTCCAAGAGCAGCTGGCTGGGTGCAGTGTTAACAAGACTGCTAGAGGAGAGACTGAGAACAGGGAATGGGGTCCTCAAGAGCAGCTGGCTGGGGTGCAGTGCTTAATAAGACCGCTAGAGGGAGACACTGAGAACAGGGAAAGGGGGTCCTCCAAGAGCAGCTGTTTGGTGTGCAGTGCTTAGTAAGACCGCTAGAGAGAGACACTGAGAACACGGAGAGATGATCCTCCAAGAGCAGTTGGCTGGGTGCAGTTCTTAATAGGACCGCTAGATGGAGACACTGAGAACAGGGTGGGGGTCCTCCAAGAGCTGCTGCCTGGGTGCAGTGCTTAATAAGGCCGCTAGAGGGAGACCTTCAGAACAGGGAGAGGGGGCTCCTCCAATGTGCACCTGTAAAGGATCCAGTGGCTGAAGTATGACTATAGTCCGATATTTTGCACCAGCTGAAGTTAAGGCGAGCACCCCTTTCTAGAGGAGGCAATGACGAGGGGTGCCTGAGAGCAGCTTCAACAAAACGCTTAGAAATATCATGAATAAAACAAGAATGTAGTTTGGGTTGCACCTATATGGGGCTGTGCTTTTTCCTAACAATGTTGCTAGAATTCACATGAGGCAAAACAAACAAACCATAAAACACCCCATGAAAATAAAATAAAATTAAATAAATCACCGCCTGCATAAAAAATATTGCACTAAAATTAACTCTCTGGGTTTGAGATTCTAATTGCTCTTTCAGCAGTCAAGACACCACCAGATGCTCCCATCGGCTAGGGTGAGAAAACAGGCAGGAAGAAGAGGAGGTCCATAGACTTGCTCCTTTGCACTCTGCATCATTCCTGCCATGAGCAAGGCAGGTGAACGACAGTGCTTTCTCCTGGGATGGAGCACAGGGCCAGTACCGACAGAGGAAGACAGGGGATACATGATTTACTAACGGAACTCATTAAAGGAAGCTGGCCACTGGGGGTCCAACTTGCCGTTCCTTGCAGGGAAAAGCAGGGGTTGATGGCAGAAAGAAGAACATAAAGAAAGACCCCCTAAAGCTCTTTGCTGGGAGGCGTGTTGCTGGGTTATTTGGCAGTTGTGGGTTTAAGCCAACAGAAGCAAGAGAGAGACACGTGTGTGGAGTCTCCTTGAGCCACCTCTTTCAGAGTTGTGTTTTAGCTGATACTGAGCTGAGCGAATCTGATGAGTTTACCATCATTAGGAATATCTGAATCTTCCACACCGGATGCCTGAGAAGAAAACAAAATGAAAAGGTCTAAGTATTTATTGACAGAAATATAGCTATAAAGGCTATTGTGGGGATGGATGGGAAGGAGGGTATTGGGCAACAGGGCCTTGGACACTAACAGGAGTTAGATGAGTCTCTTCCCAAAAAACAGGGCTCAGGTTAAAGGTAGCATCACATATGATGGGTTTGTGGGCATCATGTGACTCGCAAGACTGTCACATGATCCATAAACCCGGTACATGACTCCCAAACCCGGTACATGACTCCCAAACCCGTCATGTGACACACAAACCCAGAAGTCCCTGTGGGGATCAGGTGACAGGCAAACCTATCACATGATTGGCAAACCTGAAAGTCCCGGCGGTGATCACGTGACTTGCAATCTTGTCACCTGACTCGCAGACTCGTCATGGTCTATCCCTGTCATATGGTTTCCCAAACCTGAGAGCTCTCAGGAGGATATCTGTGTAAGCCCTGAGTATAAATGGGTGTGGCACAAACACCAAACATTTTTAATTAAAATAATAATCGCCCCTTGTCCATGAATAAAGCCTATTTGTCTGTAAAAATAATATTGCATGACATAATATATATTTCATAGACTCAAAATTATAGATTGAGAGCTCAATATACTCATAAAATTGCAACACCACATTTTATAATCAAAGCTTTTTTTATTTTAGTATTTTGGGCCACACCTGATGGTGCTCAGAGGTTACTCCTGGCAAAAAAAAAAAAGAATTAAAATTCAGTCTTGCCAGAAACAGGTTCAATCTGTGACATTTCACATAGTACACCAAGCTTTGCCAGGAGCAATTCCTGAGCATTGTCAGATGTGACCCCCAAAATAAACCATGCCAAAAAAGCAACATGTACTGTAATACCAGTGAATTCTGACCAGTAGGTTAGAATCAAGGACTCCAAGATAAAACCTCAAAACTATTAGTCAATTAAGTTTTGACAGAAAAGAATGGTACATGAAATGGAGGAAAGATAACCTCTTCAAAATATGGTTTTTGGGTCTAAGTGATAGCACAGCAGGTAAGGAGCTTGCCTTGCATGCAGCTGACTGGGGTTCGATCCCCAGCAGCCCATATAATCCTTTGAGCCCACCATTCTAGACATTCACAGGAGCCTCCAGATGATGACTGAGATTTAAATGCAAACAAGTCAAGTGCCTAACCCCTGTACCACCTCTCCAGCCCCTTGCTATATTTTGTTTTGTTTTGATTGTTTGTTTTCTCTTTGGCTTTTGGGCCAAACCAGTGGCACTCAGGGGTTACTCCTGGATCTCTGCTCATAAATCGCTCCTGGAAAACACAGGGGATCATTTGGGATGCCGGTTTTCAAACCACCATTGGACCTGGGTCAGCACTTACAAGGCAAACAAACGCCCTACCACTGTGCTATCTCTCAAGAACTTATTATTATTATTATTATTATTATTATTATTACTCACACCCAGCAGTGCTCAGGGGCTACTCCTGGCACTACGCTCAGAAATGGCTCCTGGCAGGCTCAGGGGACCATATGGGATGCCGGGATTTGAACCACCGACCTTCTGCATGCAAGGCAAACGCCTTACCTCCATGCTATCTGTCTGGCCCCACCCCTTGTTATGCTTTTGATTAAGATTAAGTTGAAACAACAGGCCAACTTGGAAAGAATTGAAATTGATATCTTTTTCTTTTTTTTCTTTTTTTTCTTTTTTTTTTTTTTTTGGTTTTTAGGGCAGCACCTGTTCGATGCTCCTGGCTAAACGCTATAAATTGCCCCATGGCTTGGGGGGACCATATGGGACACCAGGGGATCGAACCATGGTCCTTCCTTGGCTAGTGCTTGCAAGGCAGACACCTTACCTCTAGCGCCACCTCGCAGGCCCCAAGAAATGATATCTTTTTTTTTTTTTTTGGTTTTTGGGCCACACCCGGTAACGCTCAGGGGTTACTCCTGGCTATGCGCTCAGTAGTCGCTCCTGGCTTGGGGGACCATATGGGACACTGGGGGATCGAACTGCGGTCCGTCCAAGGCTAGCGCAGGCAAGGCAGGCACCTTACCTCTTGTGCCACCTCCCGGCCCCAAGAATTGATATCTTAATTGAAATCTTAACAATGACTATTATTATTTGGCTCTGCACTCAGGGATAATTCTGGGAAATACCTGGGGGACTCTATTGGGCCTGAGATCAAATTGTAGTTGATTTACATGTAAGAAAAGTACTTTATGCCCTGTACTATCTCTACTTTTGTTACATATGTATAAATTTGCACATATATAAATATATTTTTTGATATATATGTATATATATTTTGGGTCACATCTGGAAATACTCAGGGACTGTTCCTGGCAATGCTCTGAGCAGCATACAGGGGTGAGAGTGAAAACAATGTACAAAACATGCACGTTAGCCCTTTATATTCTTACCTACAAATACACATTCTTTTTTGTTGTTTTTATTTGATTTTGGTTTTTGGTTTTCTTAGGGGTCACACCCGGCAGCGCTCAGGGGCCAGTCCTGGCTCTATGCTCAGAAATCACTCCTGGCAGGTTCAAGGACCATATGGGATGCCAAGATTTGAACCACCGTCCTTCTGCTTGCAAGGCAAATGCTCTACCTCCATGCTATCTCTCCCGCCCCTAAATACACTTTCTTTTATCAATTCTTTTTATTTATATTTGCTTTCAGACGACACTCAGGTCAGGATCACTCCTGGCAGATTCTGGGGATCATATGGGATGCTGGGGATCTAACTCTGGACTGTCACATTCAAGGCCTTATCCACAGTATTAAGTAGCACTAGTCCTAACCATTCTCTTTCTTTAAAAATATTTGGGGGGGTCTGGAGCGGTGGTGCAGTGGTAAGGAGTTTGCCTTGCAAGAAGCTCCTTGGACGGATCCCCCAGCGTCCCATATGGTCCCCCAAGCCAGGAGCGATTTCTGAGTGCATAGCCAGGAGTAACCCCTGAGCATCAATGGGTGTGGCTCCCCAATCTTTTCTTTTTTTGCCCACACCCAATGGTTCTCAGGGCTTACTCCTGACTTTGTGCTCAGGGAACACTCCTGGCAGTACCCAGGGGACTGTAATGAGGGTCCATGGATTTATTCCAGGTCGGATGGGTAGAGGGCAAATGATCGTCTGTCCTACTAGTGTTCCCCCTCCTTTTGTGACCTGTTTCATTTAAGGGAAAAAAGTGTAAATAGTTCAGAAATCACAAAAGAGATCACAATGAAAGCCAAACTTTTTAAATTATAGCTCAAAGGGCTGCACTGCATGGCCCCCTCTCCCCCGACCCATGAAAACCAGGAGCAACAACAGAACTTCAATATGTAGCCCCAAACCAAAGCAATTTAACTATACAGCATAATGGCATAATTGAAGACTTGGGGGATAGGTAGATTGAGTTGAAAGTAAGGCACTTGCCTTGCATATAGCTGACCTTGGTTTGATCATTGGCACCACTAACGGTCCTCTGAACCCCACCAGTAGTGTTCCCTGGGCAAAAAACTAGAATTCAACCCTAAGCACAACAAGTGTAGTTCAAATACAGATAAATAAATAATAAAATTTTTTAAAGAACTTCAAGGGAAAGTTATTGCTTTAGTAGTCAAATCTCCCAAGACCGAGTGTTACTCATATTTACAGCACTTTCAGTCCATTTTAACGTTTCATTCATAAATAGGAATAGTGAGGGGCCAGAGATATAATACAGAGTAGGGCATTTGCCTGGCATAAGGCCAAACACAACCAGGTTCAATCCCAGCATCCCATATGGTTCCCTGACCCACCAGGAGTGATTCCTACATGCAGACCTAAGAGGAAATCTTGAGCATTTCTGTGTGTAGCCCACAAAACAAAAATAAATTAGAAATGGACAAGTTCTGCCAGATGTTTAAGAAAATGTATGGCTGAGGCCAATAGGAAAAATAGGGAAAAAAGATCAGTGTGTGTAACAGAAAATAAGAAATTAATGAAAATTACCTCAAGCCACTGATCAAGATTTGCTTATTTGTTTTTGCTTTCAATGCCAGAGACAAACTCAGCTCTCCTGTTTTCATGATCAGCACTTCACTGCGCTGTCTCCAGAACCAAGAGTAACCCAGTTTCCTGAAAAACAGTAATGTACATCATTCACATGGAGCTGGGGTGTGCCAGGAGGACAGTGGCTTCCTGCCCAAATACATCCTTCCACACCCATCCAATGATGCAAAAAACTAGAAAAGATCTAACTGGTAATCCACACAGCTGTCAAAATCAGAAGAACAAGGAGTCTAGAAAATTGTCACAAACAAAAGGAGCCAGGACGCAGGAACAGGAAGGAAAAAAACAAACATTAAGACTGCAGAATACTGAATAGAGCTTTGTATTTTCTTACTAAAATTGTAACATTACTGGTTCATTCATTGTGAGAAATACACCCCATTAAATTAAAGGGGACTGTGTACTGTGTGCTGGCTGTCTATTAGCTTCACAATAATCCTGTAAATCTAAACCTGTTCTAAATTTTTTTTTGTTTTTTTGTTTTTTTTTTTGGTTCACACCCGGCAATGCTCAGGGGTTACTCCTGGCTCTATGCTCAGAAATCGCCCCTGGCAGGCACAGGGGATCATATGGGATGCCGGAATTTGAACCACTTCCTTCTGCATGAAATGCAAACGCCTTACCTCCATGCTATCTCTCTGGACCCGAGGGGCATTCTTGAGCCAGTGAGGAAATAAAACAACTACTAGAACGTTCCAAAATTTCAGGGTCTAGAAAGACACAGAAGACCTGGGGAGCTGCTGGGGTTAAGCTAGAAATAGTCCAGACCAGAGGCAATCGTTAGGCTGGGCTGGTTTCCAGGAAGGAAAGAAAAGGACCATCAAGAGGCCTGGAGAATTTCTGGGTGCAGGCCCCCTTGGTGGTCCCTGAACTCTGTAAGAAAGATATGCTATCAGTGCTGACCTTCTTGACACATGGAGAACTGTGCTACAGATACCAAGGACAACCTGTGGACTCAGGAACAGCACCGGGAAATGATCAGGGGTAGAGAATGTCAGATGACACCAGAAAAGTAAATATGGGAACACACACACACAGGTGCATCTAATTGGCAAATCACTTGTTTATTTTTTGTTTTGTTCTGGGGTCACATCTAGTGGTGTTTAGGGCTTCCTTTTCTGTGCTCAGGGATCACACCTAGCTGCACTTGGGGGATGATATGTGTTGCTGGGGACCAAACCCTGGTTAGCCACATGCAGCCAAATGCTTTGCCCACTCTACTGCTGCTCCAACCTATGTATTCTACTTTATTTGATTTTGATTTGGGGGCCATGCCTGGTGCTGCAGGATGGCCTCTGGCAGTGCTTGGGAGGACCTTGGAGTGAGGGGATGGAACCTGAGCATCTTGCAGGCAAAACCTGCTGTAGCCTCTTGAATTCTTTCTCCAGACCAAAAGCATATTAAATTTGCGTTTGTGTGTGTGTGTGTGTCTTTGAGGGGCACATCCATCAGTGCTCAGGACTTCTCCCAGCTCTGTGCACAGAGTTCACTCTTGGCAGTGCTCAGAAATCCCATCAAGGTAGGCTGTATAAAAGACAAAGACTTAAACCACTGTTCTAGCTCTCTGGCCCCCACAAAGATACACCTTGACAATCTGAAACCTGAACTCAATCCCTTGCAAATCTGTGACCTACACCACCGAACCTATACAAAAAAAAAAAAAACACGTCTTATACATGTCAATACTAATGATGCGCATGTAGTAAAGAGAGCATATTATATAATTTATCTGTGAAAGACGAAGGGAGTGGTGAAGCAAAAGGGGAAAATATTTTCATTTAGAGACACTGAGTGAAGGGCAGATGAGGGACTTTTTTGTGAGGGGCACCCAGCAGCGCTCAGGGGTTACTTCTAGCACTGTGTTTAAAAATCACTCCAGGCAGGCTCAGGAGACCATACGGGATGCCGGGATTCGAACCACCATTGGTCCTGGCTTGGCCACTTGCAAGGCAAACGTCCTACTGTTGCACTGTCGTTATGCTCTCCCCAATAAAACATTTTAAAAGACAAAAAAAAGAGTTGGAGCAATAGCACAGCAGGTAAGACACTTGCTTTGCACACAGTCAACATGGGTTTCATCTCCAGCATACCCTATGGTCCCAGAAGTAATTTCTTTCTTTCTTTCTTTCTTTTTTATTTTTGGCCACACCGAGCGGTGCTCAGGGGTTACTCCTGGCTCTGTGCTCTGAAATCACTTGTGGCAGGCTTGGGAGACCATATAGGATGCGGGAGATCAAACCTGGGTCCATTCTGGGCCAGCCTCAGGCAAGACAAAGGCCCTGCTGCTGGCGCCGGAGAGATAGCATGGAGATAAGGCATTTGCCTTTCATGCAGAAGGTCATCGGTTCGAATCCTGGCATCCCATATGGTCCCCCGTACCTGCCAGGAGCAATTTCTGAGTATGGATCCAAGAGTAACCCTTGAGCACTGCCGGGTGTGACCCAAAAAGCACAAAATAATGCCCTGCTGTTGTGTTATCACTCTGGACCCATCAGGCATGGTTTCAGAGCTCAGGAGTAACCCCTAAGTGCTGCCAGTGTGGCCCCACCCCCCAAAAAAAAAGAACAAAAGAGAGATAAAGAGAGAGAACAAGAGCCAACATGCTTTGCACATGGCCTACCCAGGTTTGATCCCAGGCATCCCATAAGTTTCCCTGAACCCACCAGGAGTAATTCCTGAGTGCAGAGTCATGAGTCACCCCTATGCATGAAGAATATGGCCCAAAAAACAAAAAGAGAACACAGAGACAGAGAGAAACTCTTTGGAAATTGTTTTTTGTTTTATTTTGTTTTGTTTATTTGGTCATGCTCAGTGGCACTTAGGGGTTACTCTTGGTTCTGCACTCAGAAATTACTCCTGGCAGGCTTGGGGAGGAACATATAGGATGCTGGGGATCAAAACTGGGTCAGCCATGTGCAAGGCAAAATCCCTACCTGCTGTGCTATCGGAATAGCCCCCATTGCAGCAATTCTTGTGGCATAGACAAGAAGAATCAGAGGCCCAGGCCAGATTTTGTGGCTCTTGCGGGGAGGGTAGGAAAGGTTGAGCCATACCCAAAGTGCTCTACGGTTATTCCAGGTTCTGTTCACAGGCATTATGTCTGCATCTGTTTTCTGGCCCCAGACTTGGTGACTTACCCACTTCCTCCAGGGAAGCTGGCCGTTTCCATGGCAGTGGACACACCTGGACCATGCCTGCCCTCTGGTTTGACAGGAATGGCGCTGCCAGCTTAGACGTGGGAACAGGCTTCTCAGCTGGGGGAGGAAAACTTCCAGAGACAATCTGCTTCTCTGAGAAGGAATTTTTTGGGGGGATGGTGTCAGAACCGGCAGTGTTCAATGGTTAGTCTGTGCTCAGGACTTACTCCTGGCTGGCTTGGGGAACCATGTGATGGTGATGGAGATAGAACCCTAGTTAGCGTGTGTGTGTGTGTGTGTGTGTGTGTGTGTGTGTGTGTGTGTGTGCCGTTCTTGCTGTACTATCAATCTGCCCCCACAAAATGGAATTCTTTATTGGGGGGATCGCACCCAGCAGCGCTCAGGGGTTCTGCTACCTGCATTCAGAAATTGCTCCTGGCAGGCTCAGGGGACCATACAGGATGCCGGGAATTGAACCCTGGTCCATCCCAGGTTGGCCGCATGCAAGACAAACGCCCTACCACCACTGTACTATCTCTACAGCCCCATACAAATTGGAATTTATTTTGGTTCTTGGGTTACACCGGCAGCACTCAGGGGTCTCTCCTGGCTCAATGCTCAGAAATTGCTCCTGGCACACTTGACGGGACCATATGGGGTGCTAGAATTTGAACCACCATCTTTTTGCATGCAAGGCAAATGCCCTACCTCCATGCTATCTCTCCGGCCCACAAATTGGAATTCTTTTTTTTTATAATTTTTATTATGAATTATGAGAACAAAAGATGCAAAGAAAGAGGATAAGGTAAAGTTACAGTGGAAGGACAATCACCCATAACATAATTATCAGAAGAAGTCCCCTTGCTGATATCTTAACTTTGAACTTTCACCAAAGAAAGTTAAGATAAATTAAACAGAATCCATGTGCAATTAATTTGTCCCTCAAGTCCCCAGATTGTAGCACATTATAATATTTCTTAACAGCACACAAGGCAATCTAAAGCCATCAAACTTACGTAACTCCTTAAATATTAGAGGCATAGTTTTTTTTACATTTCCATGTACATGCATATTAGCTTAAGTTAACCTCAAATTTTAAGTGGGTGTGTTTTAAGGATTAGAGTCAAAGGAGCACAGTAAAAACGGTGTTAGAGTGGCAATTGTTGTTTGCATAGGCCCACCAAAATATGAGAGGCATGGAAAGGAATAGCCTTGGCCTAAATACAAAGAGATCCTACCCCTGAAGTTTCCTGGCATAAGACCAGCCCTAGGCCTCAGGAAAGTTATCGTTCGCTCCAAGACATTGTCCATAGTGCCAACACACTTATCACACAGTCTCTGTTGTTGGTCTCATGTTTCTGTATTAAAGATTCTGGAATCTGCATGTCCTACATTGAAGTCATGATGTGGAGTGCCTTCTCGTTTCACCTCACCATGAAAGGGGAATGCAGGAAGCCCTGTCCTGTAAGCAGGTTGTTGTTGTTAAGTCTTCTCAGTGTTAAGGGAAGTCTCTTTTGAGCAGGATGATGTCTGAGCAGTGGTAGGGTCTTCCGTGGTAGAGGATTGCTTCCAGGTGATGTTATAGACAAACCTCACAATAAAGGGGCAATACAGCAAGCCCTGTCCAGTAAGCAGGTCATTGTTCTTGTTGTCTTCTCAGTGTTAAGGGATGTCTCTTTTGAGGAGATCGATGTCAGAGCAGCTGTAGGGTCGTCTCTGGTACAGGAATGCCTCCGGGTGATGTTATATACAACCTTGGATGTTTTGTAAATGTCTTCTGTAGATCAAGGGGTAAATGGAGAATGCCCATTCTTCTGAGGCCTGTGCCAGGTCTTTATGTCAATGTTCAGGGTGTAAGGTCTCATTGCACTACAAGATATGTGTGTTCCCATTTCTATTAGATAAGAACTTATTGGTATGTATAGTATTTTCCCATGTTAGTGTGCCTACGCAAACAAGATATAAAGCCACATGGTGCTATCAGATATATGGGGGCATAAGAACATTTCCAACAAGACCCATGACTTGGTTCAAACATAAGTATTAAACTGAGGGATTATTTCACACCAAATTCCATATTGAGCAGTTCACAAAGAGAAGATAAAAAACATGGGGGGGGATCATCACTGTATAAGAAAGTATTTAGCAAAAGTTATAGCCGTCAAAGAAAACACCCATAAAATGTTGAAAAGATATGTGTCCTTTTTCTGCCTTTTTTTTCTTTTTATGCCTTTTAAAATAGTTCGGTGGGTGTTAACTCTAGGGCACCACTTTGGTCTGTGACTTAGGACTCAACAGTACTTAAGTTAGAAAGCGTAAAAAAGGAGTAATGATGATAGGAGTTAAAGAAGTTAAAGAGAAATATGAACTTATGAAGGAGTATGCAAAAGGGCAGAGTACAAAATGGACATTCTGCATACATAAAAACATAATTCAATGATAGTGAGTACTATTAATGTTTCTTGTGAGAGTACTATTAATGTTTCTTGTGAGAGTATGATTAATGTTTCTTGTGAGAGTACTATTAACGTTTCTTGTGCACGCGGGGGCTATCGCCCCTGCGCGATTTTGAAAATGTAGACTGGACAGAGATTACCAGTGCCAGCCAAACCTCCTCCTGCTAGACTCCCGGCTCCCAGGAAGGAGAGATCCTTCAAGAAGCTGGGAGACCAGAAGTTCAGAGCCCCACCCAGACCCTCCCTAGGGAGCCGCATGGATAGTGGGGGAAGGCCTAGGTTACCTTCAAGCTCCACCAAGGGACCCAACTCACCGGCTTGCCCAGGGAGGGTCTGGGTGGGGCTCTGAACTTCTGGTCTCCCAGCTTCTTGAAGGATCTCTCCTTCCTGGGAGCCGGGAGTCTAGCAAATTGGAATTCTTGAGGGATGATGGGGAGACTGTCTAGAAATTTTCCAGAAGAGATCAGAGAGAAGCCAACTGGTCAGGGGCTGGAACCTAGGCTTGACATCGGCATCCCATAAGGTCCTCTAGCCCCTCTGAGTCGTCCCTAAGTCCAAAGCCAGGAATAAGTCCTGAGCTTCACTGTGGTCCCAAACCAAAACAGAATTAAAAATAATAATGAAGGGAGCCGTCTGTCGTGGGAGACAGCTCAGTGAGCACAGAGCTGGGCACAACAGTCAATGTATAAACCCCACAGCTGAACCACACTGCAGCTCTGAGAGCTGAGGGTCGCCTGGGAGCTCAGAGTGGAGGAAAGGAAGTGTGAGATGCTACCTAAGAGCAGAGGACCTCACCCCTAGGAAAGGGAAGAGGGGAGTGGAGCAGGGTTGTGCAAGGTGTTTGCTTCATTCTGGGCCTGTCAGCTTCCAGATAAGTCCACCCTTCCCATGAAGGAGGTCAGGAGCCACCCAGGAAAGGAAAGAAAATTGGTGGCATCCTATGGGCTTTGGGAATGGAGCTGAAGGAAGCTGGCTTGCTGCTGTCCGGAGGGTCTCTGGACCAGGGCACACTGGGACGTAGAAATTAAGTCACTTTCTGGAGTTGGCACTAGGGCAGAGAGGCACCACAGCAGGCCCAACTTCCTTTGTTTGGGGTGAAACCAAAAAGTAAATTGTGAACCAATAGAAGACAACAGGGACTGTTCCAGGAATGGTTCGTGCCTGCACACAGATCACGAGGCCACAGAACTTTCTCAACGGCAGTTGAGTTGGCCAAGTGCAAGGCAAACGAGAAAAACAAACAAAACCCCCTAAATTTATAAAAATATAAGTTTTGTAGATTTATTAGTTTTCCATTTATTATTTGTCTCTTTCCCTTGGTTATTTAGTTTTGGGGCCACACTCAGTAACACTGAATGGTTACTCCCGACTGCACTCAGAAATAGCTCCTGGCTAGGGGAACCACATGGGATGCTGGGAATCGAACAGGTGTCTGTCAGGGGTTGGCGTGTGCAAGGCAAATGCCCTACAGCTGTGCTATTGCTCTAGCCCCAAAACTCATGGCTTCTTATCTGCTTCTCATCTAAACTCTTAGCAAATCATATCAATTCTGTTGTGTGTGTGTGTGTGTGTTTCAAACTGGAGGTACAAGGCTTAGGAATCACTCCTGACAGGGCTCAGGGGACTGTCTGGGGTGTGGGATTGAAACTGCTCAGCCATGTTTAAGGCAAACACCCTGCTCACTCTATCCCTCTGGCCCCTCATTCTCCTTTTTTTGTTTTCATTGGGGGGTCACACCCAGGAGCGCTCAGTGGTTACTTCTGGCTCAATACTCAGGATTCGCCCCTGGCTGACTCGGGGGACCATATGGGACACAGGGATTCGAACCAACCACCTTAGATTCTGGATAGGCTGCTTGCAAGTCAAACACCACTGTGCTAACTCTCGAGCTATTTTCTTTTTTGTTTTTGGGTCATACCTGGCAGCACTGAGGGATTACTCCTGGCTCTATGCTCAGAAATCGCCCCTGGCAGGCAGGCACTGGGGACCATATGGGATGCTGAGATTCTAACCACCTTCCTTCTGCATGAAAGGCAAACGCCTAACCTCCATGCTATCTCTCTGGCCCCCTTTATTTCTATTTTTATTCTGGTTTTTGAACCACACCCTGCAATGCTTGGGTACCATATAGATTGTCAGGGTTTGAATTGGAGATTGAATCTGATTCAACCCATGCAACCCGCTACACGACCTACCTCATGGACCATACACACAGAGATTTCCAATGGCATTTCGGATGTCCCAGAGCAAGCTTCCTTCTGAGCTGAATCCAGTGGGGTTGAGGAGATCAGGCACCCTAACTGGCCTTTTATGGCATCCCATTAGAGTCGCCTAACAGGTTCACTTCCACATTTTTTTTTGGATTTTGGTTCACACACTACTGCGCTCAGGGGTTGGTTACTCCTGGCTCAACACTCAAAAATCGCTCCTGGCACGCTCAGGTGACCATATGTTATGCCGGGATTTGAACCTCCGACCTTCTGCATGCAAGGCAAATGCCTTACATCCATGCGATCTCTCTGGCCCCCTCTTGCACATTTCTGAAACGAAAATGAGAATCCCTTGGTTTCAGGAGAGACACCACATCTAGTTTAGTAAGAATGTGTGGGACACAGATTGTATGTAATTTGCCTTGCATATGGCTGATCTGGTTTCAATTCCTGGCACCCTATATTGTCACATGAACATGGCCAAGAGTAACCCTGAGTATCACAGGATGTAGCCCCAAAACAAAACCGCCATCACCAAAAAATAATAAAGAAAGAAATGTGCAGAATCCCTAGGTTTGTTCATGCACTGCAAATGCCCCCCCAGTATTCCATGGGAACCAGTAGCAGCTCTGGCACTGTTGAGTATGGGTCCCCTCCCTCATAAAAAGTCAAAGGTGGCCTTAGAGATTGCATGGAGGTAAGGCACTTGCCTTGCATGCAGAAGGCCTGTGGTTCAAATCCTGGCATTCCATATGGTTCCCCGAGCCTGCCAGGAGGTATTTCTGAACTCAGAGCCAGGAGTAACCCCTGAGCACCGCCAGGTGTGGCCCAAAAACCAAAAAAAAATTGTTTTTATTATGAGGGGCTAAAGAAATAATACAGCCAATACAGCACTTATATGTGGCTGGCTCAGATTCATCTCCAGCATCTCACATGAGCACAGCCAGCGTTTTCCTAAAAAAAGAGTCAGGATTAACCTCTGAGTATTGCCGGTTGTGACCCCAGAACAAAAGTAATGAATTTCTGTAGACACACACGTAAAGGACAAGCCAAAGAATAATTTGGTTAACACACGGTCCCCTGAGCACCGCCAGGGGTCACTCCTGAGTACAGAGCCACGAACTGCTAGAATACTGCTGGTTGACACCTAAGAAAGAAACAAACAAAATAGATAAACTGACATTGAAGTGCAGAATTTATTCAAAGATAATGCAAACACAAGCTAGCTTCAGGTTAGGGAAGAAAAATGGCAAACATATCTGGATAAAATATTTATATTCAAACTATATAAAGAATTTCCACAAGCTGTGCTATCTCTCTGAGCCCGACAAAAAAATTTTTTAATGAGTAAATAGGGGCCAGAGAGATAGCACAGCAGTAAGGCATTTGCCTTAGACGCAGAAGGATGGTGGTTCAAACCCCGGCATCCTATATCCTGAACCTGCCAGGAGCGTTCTGAGCATAGAGCCAGGTGTGACCAAAAATCAAAAAAGAAAAAGAGTAAAGAGGGTTCAGAGTGATAGCACAGTGGTAGGGCCTGGCCTTGCACGTGGCTAATCCTGGACGAACCCAGGTTTGATTCCCTGCATTCCATGTGGTCCCCCGAGCCTGCCAGGAGTGATTTCTGAGTGCAGAGCCAGAATATAAATAAACCAATAAACAAATGAGGTATAGCACAACAGTTCGGTATTTGCCTTGCACACGGCCAACGTAGGACAGGCCTGGGTTTAATCCCTGGCATTACACGTGGTCCCCAAGTAAATCAGCTATCCTGGCCTCGTGACTATTGAAATTCATAGAGAATGTTAGCCATTTGTGTGAGGCTACCTTAAACCTGAGCCCTGTTTTTGGGAAGAGACTCATCTAACTCCTGTTAGTGTCCCAAGGCCCTGTTGCCCACTACCCTCCTTCCCATGGGTCTCCACAATAGTCTTAATGGCTATATTTCTGCCAATAAATACTTAGAGTTTTTCATTTTATTTTCTCCTCAGGCATCCGGTGTGGAAGGTTCAGATATTCCTAATGATGGTAAACTCATCGGATTTGCTCAGCAAGTCCTGAAAGTGATGGCCCAAGGAGACTCCACACAAGTGTCTCCCTCTTGCTTCTGTTGGCTTAAACTCACAACTGCCAAAGAACCCAGCAACACGCCTCCCAGCAAAGAGCTTTAGGGGGTCTTTATGTTCTTCTTCCTGCCATCAACCACTGCTTTTCCCTGCAAGGAACGGCAAGTTGGACCCCCAGTAGCCAGCTTCCTTTTATGAGTTCTATTAGTAAATCATGTATCCCCTGTCTTCCTCTGTCGGTACTGGCCCTTTGCTCCATCCCAGGAAAAAGCACTGTCGTTCACCTGCCTTGCTCATGGCAGGGATGATGCAGGGTGCAAAGGAACAAGTCTATGGACCTCCTCTTCATCCTGCCTGTTTTCCCACCCTAGCCGATGAGAGCATCTGGGGGTCTCTCGACCGCTGAAAGAGCAATTAGAATCTGGGACCCAGAGAGTTAAATTCAGTGCAATTTTTTTCATGTGGGAGGTGATTTATTCAATTTTATTTTATTTTCATGGGGTGTTTTTTTTGTTTGTTTTGCCTCATGTGAATTTTGCAACATTGTTTGGAAAAAGCACAGCCCCCCCATATGGGGCAACCCAAACTATATTCTTGTTTTATTCATATTTCTAAGCGTTTTGTTGAAGCTGCTCTCAGGCACCCCTCGTCATTGCTCCCTCTAGAAAGGGGTGCTCGCCTTAACTTCAGCTGGTGCAAAATATCGGACTATAGTCATACTTCAGCCACTGGATCCTTTACAGGTGCACATTGGAGGAGCCCCCTCTCCCTGTTCTGAGCGTCTCCCTCTAGCGGACTTATTTGAGCACTGCACCCCAGCCAGCTGCTCTTGGAGGAGTCCTCACACTGTTCTGAGTGTCTGCCTCTCGCGGCCCTATGAAGCACTGCAGCCCGCTGGCTGATGATGGGTTTGGGAATCAGTCTTGCGAATCACGTGATGCCTGCAGGGACTTTCCGGTGTTGTGTGTCACATGATTGTTTGCAGATCACGTGAGAAGCCTGCAGATTCTGGGTTCTGGGGTCACGTGACAGGTTGGTCTGTCATGTGACAGACTTACGCGTCATGTGGCTGCCCGCTGACTTCCCTGTTTGCGGGTCACATGACTCCCCAAGTACTTCCGGATTGGGGCCCAACTATAGGCTGGTGATTCATGTGACGAGGTTGCGGGTCACATGACACCCCTACAGATTTCTAAGTTTTGGGGTCACGTGACTGGTTAGCATGTCACGTGACCGCACCAGGGACTTCCTTGTTTACGGGTCACGTTATGGATTTGTGAGTCATGTGGCTGCCCAAGGACTACCTGGTTTGGAGTCACATGACGGTTTTACGGGTCACGTGACTATCCAGAGACATCTGGGATTGGGGGGGTCACATTGGCCAGTCATATGACAGATTTGCCCCTCACGTGGCTGCCCAATGACATCTGGGTTTGTGGGTCACGTGACTTGTTAGCATGTCACATGGCTGGATCACTGGTCATGTGACAGCCCTTGAGTATTCAGGGTTTAGGGGAAACCTGATGGGTTGTCCGGTCACCTGAGAGTTTGGCTCATCACTTGATTACCCCAGGGACTTCCGGGTTTGGGTTCACATGGTGGGTTTGTCAGTAACGTGACGGGTTTGCAACATGTCACGTGACCACACTGGGGCTTCTCGTGACCGCCCAGGAGACTTCCGGGTTTCAAGGTCACGTGATGGATTTCCCAGTCACACAACAGGTTTGCACGTCACGTGACCCCCGGGACTTCTGGTTTTGCGGGTCACATGACAGAATTGTGGGTCATGTAAGGGCCCTGGAGATTTCCGGGTTTGGTGATCAAGTGGTGTGTTGGCACATCACGAGACCACTAGGTAAATTTTGGATTTCGGGTCACATAACAGGTTTGCAGGTCAAGTGACTGCCCAGGGGATTTACTGTTTGTAGGTCACGTGACACGTTGACAAGTGACGTGACTGCTCAGCAGACTTCCGGGTTTGCATGGCACATGAATGGTTGGCTAGCATGTCAAAAGACTGCCTGGGGAATTCCGTGTTTGGGGATGGCCAGTCAAGTGAGAGGCTTGCGCATCACATGACCGCCCAGGGGACTTTCAGGTTTGCGGGTCACATGACAGGTTGTTGGGTCACGTGATAGCCTAATGTGCCAGGTGACCACATTTGAACTTCTGGGATTGCGTGTCACGTTACTGGTTTATGTATACATTGTGCCTAGAACTTCCGGGTTTGTGGTTCACATGACAAGTTGGCCAGTCATGTGACCAACGGGCATTATGGGTTTGCAAGACAAATGCCCTACCCAATGCTATTGCTCTAGCCCCAAAACTCATGACTTCTTAGCTACTTCTCATCTAAACTCTTAGCAAATCTTATCTGTTCTACTTTGTGTGTGTGTGTGTGTGGTACAAACTGAAGATACAAGGCTTAAGGATCAGTCCTGACAGGGCTCAGGGGACGACTGCGATGTGGGATTGAAACTAGTCAGCCACGCAGCCATGTTTAAGGAAAACACCCTGCTCACTTCTATCTCTCTGGCCCCTCATTCTCCTTATTTTTTTTTTTTGTTTTTGGGTCACACCCAGCAGCACTCAGGGGTTACTACTGGCTCTATGCTCAGAAATCACCCTTGGCAGGCTCATGGGACAATATGGGATGCCGGGACTCAAACCACCATCCTTCTGTGTCTAAGGCAAATGCCTTACCGCTCTGCTATCTCTCCGCCCCTCCCCCATTCTCCTTTTGTCTTCTTTCCCCCCTTTTTGGGTTTGGGACCATACACAGTATAATGAGTGCAGGATTTTTATTCCTACAGCAGTGGCTGGAAGGTGCTCCTGGCAGTGGCTTGAGAACCATGAGGGACCAAACATCAGATCCATAGAAAGCAAGTGCTCCAATCCTTTGAGACATAGTCCCAACTCTAATTATTAATTTGTCTGTTTGTTTGTTTTGAGGTTGTGGCAATACCTGGAAGTGATCAGGACTTATTCCTCGCTTTGAGCTCAGAGATCTTTCCTGGTGGGATGTGGGGATCATATTCAGTGCTGGGGATTAAATTGGTGTTTGTCACATGACTACTCTATGTTCAGTCCCCCATGGTGGATTTTATTTCTATTTTTATTTTGGTTTTTGAACCACACTGTGCAATGCTTGGGGTACCATATAGAATGTCAGGGTTCGAATTGGAGATTGAATCTGAATCAACCCCATGCAAGGCAAACACCTTACCCGCTACACTACCTCATGGACCACACACACAGAGCTTTCCAATGGCATTTGGGATGTCCCAGAGCAAGCTTCCTTCTGAGCGGAGTCCAGTGTGGCTGAGGCGATCAAGCACCCTAACTGGCCTTTTATGGCAGCCCATTAGAGTCGCCTGACAAGTTCACTTACACATTTCTTCTTTTTTGGGGGGGTCACACTACAGCGCTCAGGGGTTAGTCCTGGCTCTACGCTCAGAAATCACTCCTGGCACACTCAGGGGACCATATGGGATACCCAGATTAGAACCTCTGACCCTCTTCATGCAAGGCAAACGCCTTACCTCCATGCTATCTCTCTGGCCCCCACTTCCACATTTCTGTAACGGAAAAGAGAATCCCTCGGTTTCAGGGGAGACACCACATCTAATTTTGTAAGAATGTGTGGGACGCAGTTGTTATGTAATTCTCCTTGCTTATGGCTGATCTGGTTTCAATTCCTGGTCCCCTATATTGTCACCTGAGCATGGCCAAGAGTAACCCTGAGTATCACAAGATGTAGCCCCGAAACAAAACCAGCACCACCAAAAAATAAATAAATAAATAACATAAATGTACTGAAGCCCTAGGTTTGTTCATGCACTGCAAATGCCCCCAGGTATTCCGTAGGAGCCAGTAGCAGCTCTGGCACTATTGAGTATGGGTCCCATCCCTCATCATAAGTCAAAGAAAGGGGGCCTGAGACATCGCGTGGAGGTGTTAAGTCCAGGAGAATGATGCGCCGTTCAAAGACACCAAGACCACAGTCTCATGCAAAAGCAGGGGGTTTATTTTCTCAAGCATATGCAGGGGCTGTGCTAGAATCCAGCATAAGCCAGAAACTGCCAGCCCTGAGCCATGAGCTTACAAGCTATATATAGAATTTCAAACAATAGAGAGGTACAGTAGATTGATTTGCTTTAGGAAGTACATGACATCTGGCATTTGCTCAATCACATTTTTGCAAGGTGCAGGTGTAAGCTTACAGGGTTAACATGACCAGGTTAAAACCATGTAGGAACAGAAAGAAAGTTAAACTATAACTGGGTCTACAAGTTCCCACAATTTTGAAGGGGGGTGAGTGATCAGAGCAGTCAGGAAACTCAGGGGAAACTAAAGTTCCCAGAATTGTGAAGGGGGGTAGGTGATCAGGGCAGTTAGCAAACCCAGGGGAAACTTTTCTTTTACAGAGGTAAGGCATTTGCCTTGCATGCAGAAGGCCAGTGGTTCGAATCCCAGCATTCCATATGGTTCCCCGAGCATGTCAGGAGCGATTTCTGAGCTCAGAGCCAGGAGTAACCCCTGATCAACGCCAGGTGTGACCCAAAAACCAAAACAAATTTTTATTATGAGGGGCTGATGAGATAGTACAGCCAGTACAGCACTTGACTTCTATGTGGCTGGCCCAGATTCATCTCCATCTTCTCACATGAACACAGCTAGAGTATTCCTAAAAACAGAGTCAGGAGTAACCCCTGAGTATTTCTGGGTGTGGCCCCAAAACAAAAGAAAATAATTTCTTTAGACACACACCTAAATGATAAGTCAAAGAATAACTTGGTTAACACACGGTTCCCTGAGCCCCGCCAGGGGTCACTCCTGAGTACAGAGTCATGAACAGCTAGAATACTGCTGGTAGACACCTAAGAAAGAAACAAACAAAATAGATCAACTGACATTGAAGTGTGGAATTCATTCAAAGATAATGCAAACACAAGCTAGCTACAGGTTAGGGAAGAAAAATGGCAAAGCATATCTGGATAAAATATTTATATTCAAACTATATATAAAATTCCCACATGTTAATAAATACTCTTCAATGATTTGGGGGGATTAAGCACACCTGGCAATGCTTAGGGGTCACAGTGGACCATACTGTGTGCCAGAAATCAAGCTGGAGTGACCACTAGCAAGGCAACCCAATTCTATGTCCTTCAAAAATTCTTGTTGTGGAGCCGGAGAGGTAGCATGTATGTAAGGTGTTTGCCTTTCATGCAGAAGGTTATTGTTTCGAACCCCGGCATCCAATATGGTCCTCCGAGCCTGCCATGAGGGATTTCTGAGCATAGAGCCAGGAGTAACCCTGAGCACTGCTAGGTATGACCCAAAAAACAAAAAATATTTGTTGAGGGGCTGAAGTGATAAAACAGCAGTAGTGTGCTTGTTTTGCAGGGGCTGAACCAGGACGTATCTGGGTTCGATTTCCGGCATATCATATGGTCCTCAGCTTTCCAGGAGCAATTTTTTCTGTTTTCTGGGACACATCTGGAGATGCTCAGGTGTTACTCTTGCTATGCACTCAGAAATCATTCTTGGCAGGTTCGCGGGACTATATGGTATGCCGGAGAACGAACCCCACTCCTTTCCTGGTAGGTTGAGTGCAAGGAAAATGCCCTACCACTGTGCTATTGCTCTGGTCCCACAGGAGTGATTTCTAAGCCCAGTCAGGAGTAACCCTTGAGTGCTACTGGGTATAGCCCCAGAAAATGTATTATTGGGGCTCAGGATCATTGAATAGCATGGTGGTCTAACCCCGAACACACATACAGAATTACATGGGATCATAGAGACAGCAGAGTAGGTAAAGCACTTGCATGTTTCTTCCCCTTCTAGCACCATTTTTGGTGCCCTGAGCAAGGCATGGCCCCGGACTACTGTTAGGTGAGGCCCTCAAGCCAAACCAAACAAAAACAATGCGAAGAGCTGGAAAGAGGTTTCAATGGACTGGGGGGGGGCATGTTCTGCATGGAGAAAGCCTAGGCTGGATCCCCAGAGCAGCTTGACACTTGAGCACTGAGCACGTGACATCTCAGCACTGAATTTTGAATCGTACCATGACTCAGCACTGCTAGGCATGGTATGTTTTAAAGAAACAAAAGTCAAGGAGCCAGAGCAGTAGGGTATTTGCCTTGCATGAGGCATACACAGGACGGTATTTCATAAGGTCCCCTGAGCCTACCAGGAGCAATTTCTGAGTATTCAGCAAGGAGTAACCGAGTACCGCTGGCTGTGACCCAAGAACAACAACAATAACAACAACAACAAGAACAACAAGAAGACCCCCATATAAACAAAATTCAGAAGGATGTCAGAAAACTAAGGGGGTGGAAATCAGCTTTAATAACATAGTGTTCAGGGGCTGGGCGGTGGCGCTAGAGGTAAGGTGCCTGCCTTGCCTGTGCTAGCCTTGGATGGACCGCGGTTCGATCCCCCAGTGTCCCATATGGTACCCCAAGCCAGGAGCGACTTCTGAGCGCATAGCTAGGAGTAACCCCTGAGCATCACTGGGTGTGGCCCAAAAAAAGAAAACAAAAAACAAACAAACAAAAAATAACATAGTATTCAGGGGCCGGAGAGATAGCATGGAGGTAAGGCGTTTGCCTTGCAATCAGAAGGTCGGTGGTTTAAATCCTGGCAACCCATATGGTTCTCTTAGCCTGCCATAAGTTATTTCTGAGCATAGAGCCAGGAGTAACCCCTGAGCATTGCGGGGTGTGACCAAAACCAACCAACCAACCAACAAACAAACAAAACCAAAACCATTGTATTCAATAGAACCAGAAATAGAGCTCAATGATCCAAGATACAGTTTGCATACAGGAGGGCTTAGTTCCATGCCTGTCACTACATGGATCCCTGAACACAGAGTTGGGAGCAACTTCCCTATTGTCCAAAAGAGAAATCTAAAATCTATAGCCATCAAATCATAAGACCTTTTTGGTTTTTTATTTGGTTTTTGTGTCACACCTGGCAGCACTTGGGTTACTCCTGGCTCTGTGCTCAGAGATTCCTCCTGGCAGGCACAGGGGACCACATGGCATGCCAGGATTCAACCGTGGCCCCATTCTGGATTGGCTGTGTGCAAAGCAAAAGCCCTGCCAATGTGCTATCTCTATGGTCCCATTTATTTATTTTTTGAGGCTTTTGGTCCACATCCGGTGGTGCTCAGGTGTCACTCCTGGCTCTGTGCTCAGAAATTGCTCCTGGCAGGCTTGGAAACCATATGAAATGCCAGGGATTGAACCCAGGTCCGTCTTGGGTTGACTGTATACAAGGCAAACACCCTACCGCTGTGCTCTCTCCAGTCCCGAGTTGGTTTCTTTATTGAAAGTTTTCCAATCCGGGGCCTGAGAGTTGGCATGGAAGTAAAGCAATTACCTTGCATGCCGAAGGATGGAGGTTCGAAACCCGACATCCTATATGTTCCCCTGAGCCTGCCAGGAGCATTTCTGAGCACATAGCCAGGAGTAACCCCTGAGCACTGCCGGGTGTGGCCACAAACAAAAACGTTTTCCAGTCCCATCTGACAGTACTCAAGACTAATCTGAGCGAACAGAGTGCTTGGAATTCTACCGTTGTTGCTTGGGGCTCATCAGGAGCAAGGTCTCCCCAAAAGCAAAAAGTGAGCCTTTGAGTAAACTCCCAGCTCAGGGCTGTTCTTGGTTTTGGGCAACACGAGTGCTGCTCAGGGGTTACTCCTGGCTCTGCACTCACTGCACTCAGGGATCACTCCTGGTGGTGCTCAGGACCATAGGAGGTGCCGGTAAGGACTGAATTCAAGTCGGCCATGTGCAAGGCAAAGCTACCCATTGTACTGTTGCTGGGACCCCAGGGTTTTTCTTTGTGGTTTTGTTTTTAATAAAAGTTACGAAGAAAAACAAGTGGGTCATTTATAGGATTTGGAAAAGTTTCGACGACTGAGTGCTCACTTCTGGAGACCAAGCTGGAATGAAGTGGGGTCCTCTCTTGCTAAGGAAGGTGTTTATGAGTTAGGATGGCACTGAAAAATGTAATATTAATTTATAGCCAGGAGAGAGGAACAGTCCTTGGTCTTTCATCTCAACAGTAGCTCTCATTTCATGGCTAGTCATTCTGCCCCCACAAAATGGAATTCTTCTTTTTAGTTTTTGGACCACACCCAGCAGTGCTGGGGGTGTTACTACTGGTTCTGTGCTCTGCACTCAGAAATCACTCCTGGCAGGCGGGAGAGATGGCATGGAGGTAAGGCGTTTGCCTTACCCCAGAATCAGGTACCACCCTAGGGTGGGAGCACAATACCAGGTCACACCCTAGGGTAGGGACCAATGCTTAATTAGGGTCGGATCAGTAACATAAAAACACCCTCAAGCTGCACTTCCCCTTGTGCGAGCAGAAGGCTGTCCTGCAGGTCTACAAGGAGGGCCTTGCCTTCTTCCCTGAGCTTCTCGACTTCTGCCAGCACCACAAGGAAGAGGTGAGTTGGGGGCCCCCAAGCCTTTCCCTCCGTGTGTCCCCCCCTGGCCGATGTGACATGCCCGCTCCAGGCTCTCCAAGTTCTCTAGACCCAATGGCCGGGTGTGAGGATGGGCCCCAAGGCTTTGAGCGCTCCTGGCCCTGCTTTCTGTGTGTGTGGTTCCTATGTCCACGATCGATGTGCTTGCTTCCTGGGCTCAACACCCACGGGTGCATTTGCCTCCGGTCTGGCCCATGCCCCCAAGAGCTGGACAGTCCGCCCGTCCGCTCGCCACGTGGTGCCCTGTTGTGCGCCTTTACTGAGAAAGAATGAAGACAAGCTCCCTTGGCCCTGGGAGCCAGCTCGGATCGCTTGAAAAGGCATTTTTTCCCATGCCCCTGTTTTCCATGCAACTGGTAGGAGTTGGCTGAGAGTTAACTAGTCTTTAAAACACGAAACCCAGGCTGTTGAGGCCAACTTTTCCTTCTCATAAAATGTACTTTGAAAAAATATGAAGTGTGATTTGGACTTTAATCGAAAGTAGAGAAAGTTTGATTATGATGATGATGATGATGATGATAATGATTTAAGTTAGGACATAAATGATTATTTCAGGATCTTCCACGGGGAGAAAGTGCTCTTTGGCAGGTTTTCCCCAAACCCTTTCGCTCACTGGTTTAACCCAGGTGGTGCTGGTGTTGGGGTGAAGGACCAGAGGGAATGCCTGTGGACCCTGCTAGTGTCTGTTGTGTGCAGGACAAGCACTTTTCCTGATGTCCCATGATCTCTCCAGCCCAGCCCGGGAAGTGTGTTCAGAATAAAGTCGTGCCTTGTAAAAAAGCCCTCGCTTGTGGGAAGGAGCTGGCGGACTCTCGGAGGAAGTTGCTTGTCTGTCTGTCCTCTCTTATGGCTTCACTGCTAAGTGGTGCAAGACCTGTATCAATTGTTTTTTCTTATTTTGGGGTCCTACCCGGTGATGCTCAGGGGTTCATCCTGGCTAAGAGCTCAGAAATCGCTCCTGGTTTGGGGGACCATATGGGATGCAGGATTCGAGCCAACCACCTTAGGGTAGGCTGCTTGGAAGGAAACGCCCCACCCAGAACAATTGTTTTTCTTTTTTTTTTAGGTTTTTGGGCCACAGCAAGGGAAGACAGATGAAGGAGGAGGACGAAAAACAGGTGGAGACAGTGACCTCGGTGGTGGCGACGGGTTCGCAGCTCTCCCCCTGCCCCAGCCAGCTGAAGACTGAGAACAAAAAGGTCACGGCCCATGCTCGAGGCACCTACCCCCATGAGAAAGGAGGGTGAGTGTTCATTGTTTGTACCCAGTGAAACCCCAAAACAAACAAACCCAGAGCCTGCTCAAGGGGAGAAAGAGACAGAGCCAAGGCGGGAGGCCATGGATACATTAGCCCCTGACTTGGGCCCAAGGGGATGTGTGTGGTGACAGGCGATTGTCCTGGAGGATTGGGGGCAGCTGGTCGAGTGTCCCTGAGGGCCCCAGCCGCCCTAACCCGGTCCCCCAATTTAGGCTACTTAGGACCTTGTTGGATGTCAAAATTGGCGTTTGGGGAAAGTTTCAAAGACAAGCTGTAAGCTGTAAGCCTCGGTGAGCAAATTGTGTGGTCCGGGCTGGGCTGTGGGGGTTTTACAAGGCCAGGCCAAGAGCACTCCCCTGAGTCTGAAACAAAAGAGTTGGGTCACAGGGTGGCTAGAGGTGCCTTACAGCAAACAGAAAGTTTTTTTTTTATCTAATTTGAATATACATTTGCACAATTCTGGGGAAATATATTTTGGAGTTTGGAAGTCTTCAGTTATTGTGGTGCATGTTGCCCAATTGTTATGTTCTATTGTGTCACTTACGTAGTCATTCTTACATGTATGCCTCTTCTATCGCTGTAACCCCTCCTCACCTGAACTGATCCCTCCTGAATGATCAGAACTGCCCAATATGAAAAGTTGGAGGGCAGGGAAAGCTTGGAGATGGAGATGGTGGCTTTGACCCGTGAAATGGAGTGCTTCTTCGTGGAGCGGGTGGCTGCTGTCCCCGGAAATGCAGAGGAGATAGTGGCTAGTGAAGCACTGGCCTTAGCTGCAGCGGCGGTGATGGCTTCAAGGGTCGCCAGAGAGAGGGCTGTCTGCGGCTTCAGGTGTGCATTTATATAGTTTTTTTTTTGGGGGGGCACACCCGGTAACGCTCAGGGATTACTCCTGGCTATGTGCTCAGAATTTGCTCCTGGCTTGGGGGACCATATGGGACACCGGGGGATCGAACTGCGGTCCATCCAAGGCTAGCGCAGGCAAGGCAGGCACCTTACCTTTAGCGCCACCCCCCGGCCCGTATTTATATAGTTTTATTGATGATTTTTATTACAGAGCTAGAACAATAGTTTTCTTACTCCTTTTCCTCAGGTACAGATTTGAATTTTCTAAGTGAAATGGTAACATTATTGGAAGAAACTCTCTAAAATTGGTAGCAACTTTTTTTCTTTATCACGAGCTAAACATGTAAAATTTATATCCTGAGCTCGCAGTATCCATCGCAATACAAACAACGTCATTGCAATTTGGTAAACACTCAGTGAAGAAAAAAATCGACATAACACATGGTCATAGACTGGTTAAAATGTTCTCCTTTGATCTGGTGTGCCTAGCTAGTGGAAATTGTTTTGAGAACATACTAATAGAGAACAGGAGATGGAGCTCTTCACTAACAGGAGCTCAAGGTACCGCCCAGCTTTTAGGAATAAACTCACTTATTTTAGCCTACAAGATCCAGACTTCCAGAAAACAGGGCAGTCATGATGTCTCCTGATTATCAGTTCCATATATCAGGATGGATCCACTTTGGGGAAATCCAAGTCCTTCCTAGTCTTAAGCTAAGTTCTCTCTTCTTTCTCTCTCATTCTTTTTCTCTCCCCCCTTCCCTCTCGTTTAACCTCTCCCTCCTGCTCTTCATCCCTCTTCCTAGCTGTGTGTGAGAGAAAAATATTGCTTCTCTTTGATATGAACAATTGTTACTCATTCTCAAGTGCAGTCGATTCAAAAGAAACTTTAGGAACCTTCATTTCATCAGGGCAATCACTCTTAAAGATAACCTAAGTATTCTTTTCTTTCTGCTTACCGCACATATATATGTTTTATTCTTGTCAACATTTTTCGAAAACCTTCCCCTCCTTTCCCTTTTATTCTCTTTGTATAGTAGGAAAATCATCTAAAGGTAAAAATTCGTCACAATGGTAAGGAAGCAAAAGGAAAAAAAGGCCTTATTCTCTCGGAGAAAATACTGAGGAGACTAAAAAAATGCTTTATGTATCTGAATGAGTAGCCCAGTCAGAGAAAAGCTTTATGGAAGGATTCCAAGAGTACTTAGCTGCACCGACTAAAATCTGTTTAAACAGCTTTGAGGTTCCCACTGGCCAGGATATGTAGTGAAATCTTTGGAAATGGCACGTTTTAGTTCATTCTTAGTTCATTTTTAGTTCATTCTCTATGTTTCTCTTTGAGTGCACTCACTCATAAAAGGAACGGACTCAGAATTCTAGCTAGGTTATAAGTGAAATGAAGAGTGCACAGGCTTGAATTTCCACTTGCAGAAGTTTGTCTTATTTTCCCCCCAAACAAGTACACTCCAAAGAAAGATGCAAGGTGATTCTAGCATGGTAACCATGGACAGCTCTCATCCAGCTGCTAGGCTCATTAGTCAACTAAGCAAAGGCTGTCTTTTTTTTTTTTTTTTTTTAACTCTGGAAGGCAATATTCTCTGCTGTTCTTCTGAGTTAGGAGAGGTTCCTGGTTTTCTTTGTATCTTAACTGAGACAGTTCAACTCAGGGGTTACTTCTGGCTGTCTGCTCAGAAATAGCTCCTGACAGGTATGGGGCACATATGGAACACCGGGATTCGAACCAACCACCTTTGGCCCTGGATTGGCTGCTTGCAAGGCATAAGCCGCTGTGCTATCTCTCCAGGCCCAACAAAAATTTTTTAAATGAGTAAATAGGGGCCAGAGAGATAGCACAACAGTAAGGCTTTCGCCTTAGATGCAGAAGGATGGTGGTTCGAATCCCGGTATCCTATATGGTCCCCCGATCCTGCCAGGAGTGATTTCTGAGCATAGAGCCAGCTATGACCCAAAATGAAAAAAAAGATAAGGAATAAGGAGTGTTCGGTGTGATAGCACAGTGGTAGGGCCTTGCCTTACACGTGGCCTATCCTGGACGAACCCAAGTTTGATTTCCTGCATTCCATGTGGTCCCCCGCGCCTGCCAGGAGTGATTTCTGAGTGCAGAGCCAGGATCTAAATAAACCAATAAACAAATGAGGTATAGCACAACAGTTCAGCATTTGCCTTGCACACAGCCAAGGTAGGACAAGCCCGGGTTCAATCTCTGGCATCCCACATGGTCCCCAAGCCTGTTAGGATTGATTTTTGAGTGCAGAGCTAGGAGTAACCCCTGAGGGCCAGGTATAACCCCAAAACAAACATACCCAGAGACTGCCCAAGGGGAGAGGGAGACCTAGCCCAGGCAGGAGGCCATGGGTTCATTAGCCCCTTACTTGGGCCTAAGGGGATGTGTGCGGTGACAGGCGATTGTCCTGGAGGATTTAGGGGGGTTTGGCCAAGTGTGCCCGAGGGCCCCTACTACCCCCTAGCCCAATCCCTCAATTCAGGGTACTTAGGACCTCCTTGGATGTCAAAGTGGGCCTTTGGGGAAAGGTTCAAAGACAAGCTGTAGGCCTATGGGGAATATCTTGTGTGATTCAGGCTATGGGGGGCTCTGCCGAGCATCACTCTGGATCTCCTCATTTGCTGCTTGGGCCCAGGGTCCTTGGGAGTCCTCTCCTGCCCAAGGGGAACCTGCAGTGAGGGGTGCACAGTGCCCCATACCGGCCAGCGGGGACTACAGCATCGCAGGAAAATGTTTTGTTTTGTTTACTTGTTATTGTTGATTTTTTTTGTGCAATATCCTGTGATGCTCAGGGGTTACTTCTGGCTCCTCACTCAGAAATCACCCATTTATCTGGGGACCGTATGGGATCACGGGTTCGAACCCGGGTCCATCCTGGGTCAGCTGCATGCAAGGCAAATGCCCTAATGCTGTGCTGTCACTCTGGCCCTGTGCTAGTCCTTCAATGAAGAAGCCAAGTTTCGATGGTCCTTGGCACCAAGCAGTCCCTGAGTTCTGCCAAATCAGCCTCTGAGCTCCAAGTGATGTGGGGAAGTAGCCCCTGTGGAAAGAACAAGAGAAGACCAAGTATCAAAGGCACCCTTCTTGTTTGGCTTGGGGTGGCCACACCTGGTGGTCTGGGAGACACTCCAGACACAATTCTTCAGGGATCACCTCTGAAGGTGTCCTTCCCTCACCTCTCCCTTTGTTTGGTTTTTGGTTTGGGGGCCACATCTGAAGCAGCTCAGGTGTTACTCATAGCTCTACGCTCTGAAACCGTTCCTGGCAGGCTTGGGGAACCATATGGGGTGCTGGGGATTGAACCAAGTTCTGCCACATGCAAGTCAAATGCCCCTCCCCTCTGTGCCATTTTTGGCTTATGGTTGTTATGTTTTTGTTTTGGGGTCTTCACGAGTACTCAGTACTCCAGTACTCGGGCTACTCTCAGCAGTGCATAAGGCAAGGTGCCAAGGAGAGCACAAGAATCTTCTGCCTGCATGCAGAGTACCATGCACTCCTCTCTGCAGGTCTCTCTCTAAGTCTCTCTCCAGGTCACTCTGCAGGTCTACCTCCAGGTCTCTCTCTGTCTCTGTCTCTGTCTCCCCCACACACACCCCTTGGTTTTGTTTTTGGAATCACATACACTAGGTCAGTGTTCAGGACTCATTCCTGATGGAACTTGAGGTACCATAGCAGATACTGGTGGCCTCTCCAGGTCAGATGCATGCAAGGCAAGTGCCCTACTCACTGTACTAATATTTCAGCCCTCACCTCTTTATTTGCTTGTTTGGGGGACATTCTAATCAGGGCTTATTCATGTCTCTTTGAACATGGTTTACTTTTTTCTTCATGGAGTATATTTTTGGGGGATTATTTTTTGCGGGGGGGGGCACACATGGGAATGCTCAGGGGTTACTGCTGGTTCTGTGCTGAGGAATCTCTCCTAACAGGCTCGAGGAACAGGTTATATGGGATGCCAGGGATTGAACCCAGGTCAACCGGGTGCTAGGCAAATGCCCTACTGCTGTGCTATCACCCCCACACACCCGAATTACTCTTGACAGGACTCAAGACCATATGTGAGTCCTCTCTGGCCCTTCATTTTGTTTTGTGTTTTGTTTTGTTTTTGTTTTTTTTTTGTTTTTTTTTTTTTTGTTTTTGGCTAAACCCGGTGGTGCTCAGGGGTTTCTCCTGGCTGTCTGCTCAGAAATAGCTCTTGGGAGGCACGGGGAATCCTATGGGACACCGGGATTCGAACCAACCTCCTTTGGTCCTGGATCGGCTGCTTGCAAGGCAAACGCCGGTGTGCTATCTCTCTGGGCCCCATTTTGTATTGTTGTTGCTTTTTTTGACCACATCTGGCTGTTATTAGAGCTGACTCCGGCTCTGTGCTTGAAGCTCACTACTGGAGACTAAGGGAAATTCTGGAATATCAGGGATCAAACCCAAGTTGGACTTATGCAAGACAAAAGCCTTACAGCTGTACTTTCATTTCATTTTGGGGTGGGGGTATGTTGGGGCCTTACCCAGCAATGCTCAGGGATCACCCCAAATGGGGTTCAAGGGACCTGAGCCTGTCAGGAGCAATTTCTGGGCATAGAGCCAGGAGTCACCCCTGAGCACTGCCGGGTGTGACCCTAAAACCAAAACAAAACTATTATCTCTTGGAGGAGTCACACCAGGCAGTGTTCAAGGGTTACTCTGTACTCAAGAATTACTCCTGGCTTGCATGGGGACCATATGTGATGGTGACAGAGATAGAACCCTGGTCAGCGTGTGTTTGTGTATGTGTGTGTGTGAGAGTGTGAATGTGTGTATGTGTGTGTGCCTTTATTGCTGTACTATCATTCTGCCCCCACAAAACGGAATTCTTTTTCAAGTTTTTGGACCACATCCAGCAGTGCTGGGGGGTGGATGTTACTACTGGTTCTGTGCCCTGCACTCAGAAATAACTCCTGGCAGGGCTATAGATATGGCATGGAGGTAAGGCATTTGCCTTACCCCAGAATCAGGTACCACCCTAGTGCGGGAGCAAATGCCAGGTCACACCCTAGGGTAGGGCACATTTATTGATTCGGTTAGGATCAGTAACATAATAGCACCCTCAAGCTGCACTGCCCCTTGTGTGAGCAGAAGGCAGTGCTGCAGGCCTAGGCGGCGGACCTGGCCTTCATCCCCGAGCACCTAGATCTGCCAGCACCACAATGATGAGGTGAGTCGAGGGTCCCCCAAGCCTTGCCTTCTGTGTGTCCCCACTGGATGACATGGCGCGCGTGCTCCAGGCTCTCCAAACTCTCTAGACCCACAGGCTGGGCTGGGCTTGGGGACGGTCCCTGAGGCTTGGAGTGCTCTTGGCCCCGCTTTGTGTGTGTGTGCTTGGTTCCATGTGTCCGTGATAGATGTGCGCGCTTCCCTGCCCAGCACCCACGGGTGAATGCACCTCTTGTCTGGACCATGCGCCCCAAGAACTGTACAGCCAGCTCATCTGCCCGACACGAGGTGCCCTATTGTGCACCTTTATGCAGCGTCTCGTCTGTGCCAAGTCTCCCAGCAGGAGACAGTCTCCATGGGTCTGTGCTGATCACCGCTTGTGCAAGGATTTGGGTTATTTTTGGGGGAAGGGGATATTTGTGTGCAGTCAAGGGACAGTATTTGGGGATGTGGGAGGTTGAGGTTGAAGGTTCACCCTGTGTCTGCACGCGTGGCTCTTGAGGTTCCTTTTTTGGGTTGCCCCTGCTTGTTCTGGTTCTGATTCGGGCTTGGAATCCCCAAGAGTGTCCGGTTTCTGCATTCAATTCAAAGTGTTTTTCCAACCTCTCCCAGCTCCCCTTTCTTCGGGATGTGCACCCTAAGGGGTCAGCTACCCTTGGTGAAAAAGCTAACCCAGGTGCACGCAGATTTCTGTGTTCTTTTTCGCTCTCCCATGCTTATATTTTCATGCCCTGCAAAGTCATTCCTTCTATTTGATCTCTTTTTTTTTGAGGGGGGGGGCACAGCCGGCGGTGCTCAGGGGTTTCTCTGGGCTGTCTTTTCAGAAATAGCTCCAGGCAGGCATGGGGGACCATATGGGACACCGGGATTCGAACCAACCACCTTTGGTCCTGGATCGTCTGCTTGCAAGGCAAACGCCGCTGTGCTATCTCTCCACTATTTGATCTCTTGATGCATTCCAGTTATTGCAAGTTTGGGGGGATCGAAGGGCCTGAGCCTAAGAGAGCGCTATGAGCAGGGCTGAATGAGGAGGGTGTTTGCCTTGCAAGCTGCCGAACCAGGGTTCGAGTTCAGACACCCTATATGGTCACTTATTGAGCCTGTGGTGCGGAGCCTAGATTAACCCCTGAGCGCCTGCTTATGGGGCCCCCAAACCAATAAAAACAACAAACCAGTGCCCCAAAGTTAGGGCTACAGGTGAGGATATAGCTATTTTTATTTTATCCTTTAGTGAGAGACTGCCTGTGCTTTCTAAACCCAAGTGGGGTTGCTGGGAACAACTGGGGTATGCCTGTTTTGGTTCTCAGATCTGCATCCTCACCCTTGTTTTTTGCCTACCCCCAACCTGTTTGTTTTGGGGTAGCACTCATGGCCCAAAGCTACTTGGCTTCTTTCTCCCTTTGTAAGAAAAAAAGCCAAACAAAAGCTTTTAAATTCATATATATATTGTTTTTTGGGTCACACCTGGCTCTATGCTCAGAAGTTGCTCCTGGCTCCTGGCAGGCTCAGGGGACCATATGGAATGCCGGGATTCGAACCACTGAACTTCTGCATGAGAGGCAAATGCCTTACCTCCATGCTATCTCTCTGGCCGGTAAATTCATATTTTCTTGGTGAGCACCTCTATTGCTAGATGGTAATTTCTAGCGAGAGGATTAGTTCATTTTTTTAGGTTTTAATGGTAATTGGAATTGTGAAAATTTTCATTTGGGGGGGGGTCCTACCCTGTGACATCAGGGGTTCCTCCTGGCTCTGTGCTCAGAAATCTGTCCTGGGTTGGGGGACCATATGGGATGCGGAAACCGAGCCAACCACCTTAGTCAACAACCTGGGTTTACTGTTTGGAAAGCAAACGTCCTACTGGAGAACCATTGTTTTTCGTTTGTTTTGTTTTTGTTTTTGGGCCACAGCACCAGCATACGGATTAAGGAGGAGGATGAAAAACAGGCGGAGGCGGTGACTCTCATGTCCAAGGTGGCCACGGGGGTGTCGTCAGCAGTCCCATGGCCCCAAAGTCCGCAGCTCTACCCCAGCCCCCGCCGGCTGAAGATGGAGAAGGATCAGGCCACGGCCTATGGCCAACGAACCTCCCCCCATGAGAAAGGACGGTGAGTGATCAATGTTTGCGCCCAGTGAAACCCCAAAACAAACAAACCCAGAGTCTGCCCCAGCGGAGAAAGGGACAGAGCCCAGGCGAGAGGCCATGGGTACATTAGCCCCTGACTTGGGCCCAAGGGGATGTGTGTGGTGACAGGCACTTCCCTGAGTGTGAAGCGAAAGAGTTGGGTCGCAGGGTGGCTAGAGGTGCCTTACAGCAAACAGAAAGTTTTTTTTATCTAATTTTAATATACATTTGCGCAATTCTGGGAAATATACTTTGGAGTTTGGAAATCCTCAGTTATCCAGGTGCGTGTGCCCAACTGTAACCCCTCCCCACGTGAACTGATCCCACCTGAATGAATGATCAGAACTGCCCGCACCTGGGATGGGGGGGGGGATTTAAAAGACAGAGAGTTGGAGGTCAGGCGAAGCCTGGAGATGGAGGACAATGGTACACGTCCTCGTGGTCGTCCTCCTGGTCGTCCTCGTGGGTGAGCCTGCTGAAGAGCTGGAAGGGAGATAGGGCTGTGTAGGCCATGTGGGGAGACCTGCATGCTGGGGACTGAGGTGGGCTGGCTGCGTCCTGGAAAGGCCTCGACTCCTCTGTGCCCTCACCCTGCCACTTCGGGGTGGGCTCTCTGCTGAACCATAGGGGATTCTTTACGGGCTGGGCCCAGAGCTGCCTCCCCTCTCTTCTGCACACCAACACGGGGAAACATGGTTTCTGTTAAGGCAGTGGGGGCCGTCTGGGATGCGGGGTTCATCGCGGGATTCCTTAGTCAGCCACCTGGGTTGTCTGAGCAAAATAGTCTTTCTGATTTTGGGTTTTGGGCAGTGACAGGCGCTACCAGCAGCAGGACCCGTGGCGGCGCCTAGTGGGACAAGTCGCACAACTCGCACAAGTCGTGTTGGAGGGGGTACAATCAGCATTGGCAGAAAGGACAGCGGCCGAAATGAGAGCGGCGGTGGGAGCAGTTAGAGACCGCTCCCGTTCGCCTTTAAGGCAAAGGGCCGAAGGCGGTAAGTGGTCATTTGCTTTTGGGCCACTCGGGCGCACTCAGGGGTTCCTCCTGGTCCCTCACAGGTCACCCCTGGCCTGCTGCGGGAGGGGGGGGGAAGGTCCCTATGGGATGGCGTATTCAAACACCGTCCTTCTGCATGCAAGGCAAACGCCTTACTGCCAGGCTTTCTCTCCGGACCGCACAACAATTTCATAGGAGAGAAAGCCCCCTGGGTCTGAGAAAGTTTCTTTGCTTACTAGACTAGCTTGTGTTCCTTGCAGGGCGTCGCGGCAGGGGAAGAGGGCGAGGGAGAGGCCGTGGAGGGGGCGCTTTGGCCCCATCCTTGGCCCCAGCCTCAGACTCACCCCCAGCCTAGTGCATGAGCCCGCCAGCCCATGGACCAACGAGGTAAGTACGCTATCATTCCCTTCTGGGCAACGCCCAGCAACGCTCAGGGGTTCCTCATGGTCTCCACTCAAAAATCGCCCCTGGCCTGCTGGGGAGGGGGAACCTAGGGATGCCTGGATTCGAACAACATCCTTCTGCATGAAAGGCAAACGCCTGCCGCCATGCTCTCTCCCTAGATTTCCGAGAACAATTTTTAATAGGAGAAAAACCCCCTTGGGTCTGGCAAGTCATGACTAGCTTGTGCTGCACGCTCCAGCTGGGTTTAACTCTAGGCACTTTGGATCCCAGACCCATCCATCCCTGCACTGGGAAGCACCTCCTAAGCACTGGCAGCTGTGATAAATAAAAAAGATCAGGGGCCCAAGAGATAGCACAGTGGGAAGGCATTTGCCTCACAAAAGCTGAGCAGGACCAAAGGTGGTTCGAATCCCCGCACCCCTTAGAGTCCCCCGTGCCATGGAGTAAGGACGTCTGCCATGCAAGCAGACCATCCAGAATGGACTGTAGTTCAATCCGGCATCCCATACTGTCCCTCAGCCTGCCAGGGGCGATTTCTGAGCCAAGAGACAAGAATAACCTGTGAGCCTTTGACAGACCACTTGTTTTTTGTCTTCCAGGGCAGAGCAAGAACTTCTCCATCTGGAGTGTTTTTTATTATTTTAACTTAATATAATTGGAATTAGTTTTCATAACCTTGTGTCACCCTAGTCAAGGCCCTTATTGCTCTTTAATTAACTAATAAAGATGCTCTCAATTCCACAATTGGCTACTGATTTTCTCTTTTCAACTCAAACTGCTGTATCAGAAACTTCCTCATTTCCAAATATGTCATCTGGAATGAATGATCCAGTGCCCCTCACCGAACCACCCTTCACAGCCGGGTGAGAACCACACACGTAGGATCCCACAGAGCTGGGGGAGGTGGGAGTGTCTGGAGGTATCCTTTGTGGTGTTCTCTGTGGATGGCAGTTGGGGTGAAGATTGAACCACACGTGCAGAGGACAGCACTGTGATGGTAGCAAATTCTGGAGAAGGGGGCCAGATTCGGGGAGGGCAGGACTTGGCCAAAGCTGGGCTTCAGAGTTGGGGTTTTTGCTTTGTGGACCACACCCAGTGGCGCTCAGGGGTTCCTCCTGGCTCTGAGCTCAGATATCACTCCTGGAAGGCTTGGGGCAACATATGGGCTGCTGGGGATTGAACCCAGATCCATCCCCGTTTGGCAGGCTGCAAGGCAAACGCTCTACCGCTGTGCAATCTTTCAAACCCCTGGGTTTCAGAGTTGGGATGTTTTAAGAAAAAATGGAAGTCAGTCTTGGGTGTCGGTGGCTGGAAAATTGCAAGTTGATGTTGCACATCAGCCCTTGATTGGGTTGACTGATGGAGGTATGGAGGATGAGGTCCTTCCCCTTCAGCTCTAAGCACGCATCTGCCACCCTGTCTAGCCAACGGTTCTGAGGTGAAACGTCGGGTAAACAGCTCGCAGACAGTCAGGCTTGTGGAAATATTAGCTTTATTCGGTGGACAAGACTGAAGTCCAAAGCCTCAGCATCAGTTCCTGCCAAAAGCCTCTCGCCTTCCACAGACCCTTGTTTTTATCCCCCAGAATCAGGTCCCACCCAATGGTGGGATCAGATACCATCCAGGTCCCACCCAATGGTGGGATCAGATACCACCCAATGTGGAAGCAGAATTAGGTACTACCCTAGGGAGGGGGCAGAATGCCAGGTCACACCCTAGGGTCAGACACAATCACCGATCAGGGTAGGGTCAGTAACATAATAATCCCCTAAAATATTTACATAAACAACAATTCCCCCGTTTGTTTTTAGTAAACAATATTGTCTACAATTATTAAAGGAAAAACTAGTCAATAATAAAAGAGCGGCTGTTTGCGTAAGCACATCACAGGAAAATGTAAAGAAAACTTCTAACCTAAACACAGGATGTCTAAAACCAAAAACATATATCAAGGAATCAACTACAAGCTCCTGAGAAGATAAATCGAAGACTTACATAGAACCTTTGAAGAGACGCCAGAAAGGTTGTGTAGCAGGCAAAAAAGAAGCATCTTTTCTTTCTTTCTTTTTTTTTTTGGTTTTTGGGCCACACCCATTTGACGCTCAGGGGTTACTCCTGGCTATGTGCTCAGAAATCGCCCCTGGCTTGGGGGGACCATATGGGACGCCGGGGGATCGAACCGCGGTCCTTCCTTGGCTAGCGCTTGCAAGGCAGACACCTTACCTCCAGCGCCACCTACCCGGCCCCAGAAGCATCTTTTCTTTACTTGTTGTTGTTGTTGGTTTTTGGGTCACACCTGGCAGTGCTCAGGAGTTACTCCTGGCTCTACACTAAGAAATCACTTTATGCAGATACCGGCATTCGAACCAATGACCTTCTGCATGAAAGGCAATTGCCTTACCTCCATGCTATCTCTCCAGCCCCATTTTCATTCAAGCAAGGTAGACCAGAAAGCCCATCTTTGAGGTCATTGAATTAGGCCCTTATTTTTGAGGAAGAAGCATATACCCCCTGCACAGAGGGGGGCCACTGCAATGATGAACAATAGGCTTCTGAACTTAATCCAAGTTCTTAATCCAGGCTGAAGTCCATATGATGTCCGAAATTGATGTACCAATAAGGTCGATTTTTTATAGATGGGAGCTTAAGTCCCAAACCAAAACAAAAAGTTTAAGGCAGAGACCCTCCCTATGTAAATAAACAACTTGAGGATCCATCCAAAATGAATGGAACCTCCTATAAACCTAGTATTTTGCCTGATGCGCCCACGCAAAAAGCCCTGAGACCAGACAAATATATCATTTAGGAAATTATAGACAACAACATCTAACCCACTTAGTCAAGAAAGCAAAACCCTAATGTAATACAACATCAACTCCTAAGATTAAAAACTAAAATAGAAAAACATTAATTACAATAGTCAAAAGAAGTGTAGTACCAAATATAAATTCAAAGAATGACAATTATAAGAAAAATACAAAAGGTGAAATTTCTACAGAGTCCAATATCAATCTCTAAAGATGAGGGGTCTGGAACTCCAAAAAGACCAGCCAAAGACACTTGAAGGGTCTGGAAAAGTGGTTGAAGCCATCATGATTTGGTTGGGCTTCTGCATTTTCTTTGGGATTGGTGCAATCTTGGGGTATCCATTGTAGAGATGGCCAACAATAGCACTGTGTATGTGGATGGAAAACCAGAGATTCAGATAACACAGTTTAACTGGCATCTAGAGATTGTGGGTCTTATCCATGGATCTTTTTTCTGGGGTTTCATTGTGACACAAATTCCAGGTGGCTTCATTTTCAACAAGTTTGCAGCAAACGTGATACAAAACTCCAACAGTCACGGATTTCTTCCTTGGGCCGAGATCAGGAGGCTTGTAATTGTGGGTGAAGGACATGAGTTGCACATGTGAAGGGAATCCTGAGAATTAAATGTTAAGAACTAGGAAGAAGGATAAGGAAGACGAAATTGGGGAAGATAAAGTTAGGACGGAAGATAAAGTTAGGAAAAAGGGACCTATATACAAAATATGCAAAACAGACACTGAACAAGACATACAAATACAGACTTCACAAAAAATATGGCCATAGCACTCACTCATACTAAAAAATATTTGTTGGAAAGGATCCAAAATAGAGCAAAAGAAAAGAGAATTCAGCTGAATCAACTAAAAGCGCCTTAAAATGTAATAGCCGGCAACTGTTTAGATAAATCATTTCAAATTCAAAAAAAAATTTTATGTCAGAGCAGAGCAGATCTGAAAGAGAATTTCATGCATAATAGAAACATGGAAAACTCTACTATAAGTGTATAACAGTATATATACAATGTTATTGTATAACAGTAACTATGATAATCCATCATAGGCAAGAAGCACTGTGAAGAAAGTCCACCTAAAAATTATCATTATGTCAGTGTCTCAAAACCTAATTTGAGGTAAATAAAGCAATGATGTTAAAATAAAAAGAATGAAAGTCGTTAAACGAGTATGCCTAGAATGAAAAACAACATTAACATGATGAGAAATTTCTTTCAGTTGAACCTTGACTAAATTAACTTGTAAAATTTCATGATTAACTGAGACCTAGAGCAATAATGAAATTAAGACATAAATCCATCATACAATAAAACACATTAGGAGTCCATGATTTTCAATCCATATTCATTGATCATGCCTGTGGAAAGAATTCTAGAGCATTAATAGCAACCGATAAAGAAGTGAAATGATTATCTGGTGTTCATTGTAGATCTTTAAGAAGTATAAAACAGGATGTATGCTGCTGTGGATTTCACCAATGTATTAGGGACTTATTTGATCTTCTTGTCATCAAAATTGATCCAGTGTTGTTTTGCAGCAATTTTACAGTATGAAGTACAGTGTCCATAGTGAACTTTACCATAATGGTTTGACACTGATGATAAGTTGTATTTCTTAATCTTGCTTTTATTCCCTGAAGTGAATTCTCCTAAATTGAGGTCTTCTAAAGGAAAAATCCACATATGTATGCAATTTTTTTATTTGTTTGCCATCAAAAGCAAAACGTTTCAAGTGTATTATAAGTACTGGTGGCAGTTTCCATAAGTACGTTTTCTTTGAAAAATCCCTTCTAGTTTTGCAGCTGTTGCACAGAACTTTGTTGTCCTCCCTTTACTCTTCTTCTTTAAAAAATTCAGAGAGGCATTCCTGCAATGTACATTTATCTGTAGATGTAACAGCCAGAGACAAATGAACAAATGTCTCATAAACCTCAGACTTTTGGTGGCATGTGAGACACTGTAGTATAGATTTGAAATGTCCTTGAAAGAGATCATAAATAATAGATTTGTGAGCCTTTTGGTGTTCTGGACGAAATTTTCATAATTTTCATTTTCAATAAGATGTGTAGTTTTGTCTGTCATTAGATTTACAGTAAGCATGTCCTGATGTAGTCCCTCTATTAGGAACATGAGTAGTTCGTGTGGATCCTGCCTGCCAGGAGCTATTTCTGAGCAGATAGCTAGAAGTAGCCCCTGAGCACCGCCAGGTGTGGCCCAAGAACCAAAAAAACGAAGAAAAAAAAAGAAAAAGAAAATATGTTCATCTATAACAATCTCAACCACTTCTCTTCATTATGTTCAAGTATGTTCAAGTAGTGAGAAACTGGAAGGGGCCGGGCGGTGGCGCTAGAGGTAAGGTGCCTGCCTTGCCTGCGCTAGCCTTGGATGGACCGAGGTTCAATCCCCCGGTGTCCCATATGGTCCCCCAAGCCAGGAGTGACTTCTGAGCGCATAGCCAGGAGTAACCCCTGAGCATCACCGGGTGTGGCCCAAAACACACACACACACAAAAAAAATGTACAAATCTTAATTGTTTGGGGCTGGGCGGTGGCGCTAAAGGTAAGGTGCCTGCCTTGCCTGTGCTAGCCTTGGACGGACCACGGTTCGATCCCCCGGTGTCCCATATGGTCCCCCAAGCCAGGAGCAACTTCTGAGCACATAGCCAGGAGTAACCCCTGAGCGTTACCAGGTGTGGCCCAAAAAACAAAAACAAAAAAAAAACAGAGAAACTGGAGAGATAGCTGAGTGGGTAGGGTGCTTAAATGCTGTTGACTGGGTATAATCCCAAATACACCAAATAGTAACCTAAGCCACCCAGGAATAATTCTTGAGTGAGAATAAGGAGTAATACTTGAGTACACCAGGAGTGGCCCCAAAACTAAAAGAGAAAGAAATATACCATGAGAATGAGAGATGATGATCACTTCTCCAACTGGGAATAAAACTGTCAAAACTCCAACAAACTTATATATATATACACATACATATATAAATACACCTAAAAGAAGATAAACTATAATATAAATAATAAATACACAGTCAAAAAACCTTTAGTAGGGTTGCTGGAGCAATAGTACAGCAGGTAGGGCGTTTGCCATACATGCGGCCAACTTGGATTCGAACGCCAGCATTCCTTATAGTCCGCAAGCCTGTCAAGAGCAATTTCTGGGCTCGTACTGCTGACGTCATCCCTGGACGTGGTCTCTGGGCCCTTGTGACAGCTTTGGGGGTGCATGCGGCCTTCCTCTAGACATGCTCAGGGATGGCACAATCACTGTGTGTTTATATGGGCCCGTGCGGAGCTTTGGGCTCCTGAAGCTCTTCAGCCTTCTCTAAATGGGCAATTTGTTCACCCAGGTGAAAGATTTTTTTGTGGCGCCTTTGGTCAGACAATAGTCTCTGGCAAAGACGGCGGCACTCTTCTTTGAACGGATCCAGGGATACCGAGAGGCGCTCCAGGCCCCACGACCGCCACCACCTCCGCCCCGGATTCAACCCACAGGACGCAGCCGCTCTACAGCGGGGCAGAGGTGGCTCCTGCATTGGCCCCTACCCCGGATCCGGCCCCACCCATGGCGCAACCAAGGCAGGGCAAGAGGAAGCACTCTCATCTTTGCCTCCACTTGGATGGAGAGGAGACGGCCCCCCAGGGCCAAGAAGCCAAGACTCTCCTAGGTCCAGGCCTAGGTCTGCCCCAGATTCCACCACTCAAGAGATTTTGCTCCATCTGAGTCTCTACCTAATTCAACAGACAGGCCAGCAGAGGGACACCAGTCACTTAATTCTTTTAAATAAACGTGATTGTTCACAGGATGATTTACGGTACCTAGTGACAAGGAATGAGGGGCATTCCAAACACCAGTGTTGGCCTCCGCATCCCCAAGTTCCCAGGCCTGGCAACTAGTGCCCGGGGGACATTGGGTGGGGAGAAAATCTTCCCCTATGCATACACAGACTGGGAAGGTTGGAGCTGTTCTCAGAAGATCCCAAATGCCAGGACTTCTCTTCCTCTTCCACTGGTATATCAGGGGCACTGGGCAGGACATCTAGCAACAGGCCCCCTGTGCTGACCACTTAGTGCAGGGGACTGAGATTCCCCCCACGCCAGACCACCATCCAGCTCCTCAATAAAGATGGGGATAAAACTGTCAAAACTTTAAAAAATGTATATATATGTACCTAAAATAATATAAACTATAATATAAATAATGAATACACAGTCAAAAGCATTTAGTAGGGTTGCTGGAGCAATAGTATAGCAGGTAGGGTGTTTACCTTACACGCGGCCAACCTGGATCGGAATCCCAGCATCCCTTATAGTCCGCAAGCCTGTCAGGAGCAATTTCTGAGTGCAGAGCCAGGATAAACCCCGAGCACCGCTGGGTGTGACCCAACCCTCCCCAGCCAAATTGAGTAGGGACTGGAGAGTTAGTATAGTGAGTAAGATGTCTTAGATGTGGCAAGACCTCCTTTTAATCTCCAGAACCCCAGTTAGTCTCCTATGACCTGCCAAGAGTGATTCCTTGAGAGCAGAGAGTGGAATAAACCCTGACCACCAACTGATGTGGCTCCGAAACAAAATAACATCAACAACTTTTTAGTTATATCAGATATAAACCTATGCCATCTAAGATTCATTTGTAAGCACCGGCTCCAAATATATTCAATGTACTTGGAAGTAGCAACATCGGAGAAAGTTGTTGTAGTGACAATTCAATATTCCTTATTTTCTTGAACAAAATATTCCTTATTTTCAAGAACAAAACTTCTTTTTTTTTTTTACAAAACATCTTCTTGACTGTCTTGTGCAGAAAACCCAGTCCTAGCTTAGCTTAGTGCGTGCCAGGCAGATGCCCTACTGTGCCACCGTGCCTGCCCCTAATTCTCTTAGCTTATAAACTTGTAAACGCTGACTGTACCTTCATCCTTCCCAAAGTGTCACAAAACCGTGTGATTGCCCAGGATGAACCTGGGTTCGATCCCAGGCATCCCATATGGTCCCTCAAGCCAGGAGCAATTTGTGAGCACATAACCAGGAGTAACACCTGAGCATCACCAGATATGGCTCCCAAAATAATAAACAACCACCACCACAACAACAACAAAAATCCGACAGCCAAGAAGACTCCATTGAACAAATCTCCAGGGCCCAAACCCTGAAAGGTCCCCATCCAAGAAGGTGGAGCTAGAGGAGCATGGCTGCTCAGCTTGGGTCTGTGGCAGGGGGCATCTTCTAACCCATGAACCCAGCACAGCACGTAGTTGAAACCACTCTGCAAGTGTTGCAATGGGGAAATAATGCAGGAAAACACACACATATAACTTCCTTGTTATTTTTTTGTTTAATTGTGTTTTGTGTGTTTTTGTATTTCAAGGCAGGCTCTGTTAGGGACAGGGCAAGTTGTTGGTCACAAACTCTGCCTTCATACTGGCCAGCAGGGCTTAAATTTTTCCTGGAGAGGCCGGACTTTATGACTAAACACCTCAGCCAAAAGGTAAAGTCAGAAAACTCTTGAGAGCTGTCGTCTTGCTGCTTCTGGCTGGGAAGAAAAGAAATTGGTCAGTTAAAATTTTTTATTGGAGCTTATCCAAGAAAGGGAAACTTACCCAACTCCCCACCAGGGTTTACATATCAAAGAAGAAATTGGAAGTGGCTGGGAGTACAAAAGGAAAAATTGGGTCTTTAAATCTCTCGGAAAAATTCCTCTGAATTAAAGGTTTCTTAGAATGAATAATTTGGTGGGAAATGTTAAAAATTATTGTAATTAAATTTTCTGATAAAATTGAGTTCTAATACAGACTGAAAAATGACACCTGACCTAAGGAATTTCACCCACCCTAAAAATTATCAATCAATTCAGAGACAGGTTCCAACAGCATGGTACTGTGAGTATAATATAAATCTTTATATTTCTATTTCTGTTAAAAATTAATATTAATTTTAAGAGGCCAAAACTGTATACAATGTTGTTAGCATTTTGATAAAATTGTTAATCTTGTGAATGGTTAATAGTGTTGCAATTACTAAATCTAAATAATGATATGAAATTTAATGTGGTTTTAAGGTCTTAACATAAAAATGCCTGGATATTCTTAACTAAGTGTAATAAAAGAAAAACTTGGGGGCCGGGAAGGTGGCGCTAGAGGTAAGGTGTCTGCCTTACAAGTGCTAGCCAAGGAACAGACCGTGGTTCGATCCCCCGGTGTCCCATATGGTCACCCCAAGCCAGGGGCGATTTCTGAGCACATAGCCAGGAGTAACCCCTGAGCGTCAAACGGGTGTGGCCCAAAAACCAAAAAAAAAACAACTTGGTCCTATTGGATGAAAGTAATTCTAGCAATTTGTTTTCTAATTTGACAAATAAAGATATAAAAGTTTTAAGTATTTGTATAAAGTGCAAACATTTTACAATTGGAGTAAAGTTTATCGTATTTACTATCTCTAAAGTTTTTATAACTTAAGTTATGTTGCAGTGCTTGAATGGTTACAATAGCTACCTCTCATTTGCTGAAGTTGCATCTTGTAAAGCCTAACTTGGTAATCAGAATTTAAGGGCCGCTAAGAGAAACACTTAGAACAGGGAGATGGGATTCTACAAGAGCCGATGGTTGGTGTGCAGTGCTTAGTAAGACCACTAGAGGGAGACAGCATTGAGAACAGAGAGAGTGGGTCTTCCAAGAGCAGGTAGCTAGGTGCACTGCTTAGTAGTAACACTAGAGGGAGACACTGAGAACAGGGAGTGTGGGTCCGCCCAGTGCCGTTGGCTGGGTGCAGTGCTTAATAAGACCGCTAGAGAGAGACACTGAGAACAGGTAGACGGGGGTCCTCAAGAGCCGCTGGGTGCAGAGCTTAATAGGGCCGGTAGAGGGAGACACTGAGAACAGGGAGCTAGGACCCTAAAAGAGCTGATGGTTGGTGTGCAATGCTTAGTAAGACCGCTAGAGGGAGACACCATTGAGAACAGAGAGAGGGGGTCTTCAAGAGCAGGTAGCTAGGTGCACTGCTTAATAGGAACACTAGAGGGAGCCACTGAGAACAGGGAGTGAGGGTCCTCCAAGTGTAATGGTTGGGTGCAGCGCTTAATAAGACCGCTAGAGGGAGACACTGAGAATAGGGAGAGGGGGTCCTCCAAGAGCAGCTGGCTGGGGTGCTGTGCCTAATAGGGCCGCTAGAGGGAGACACTGAGAACAGGGAGAGGGATTTCTCCAAGAGCCGCTGTTTGGTGTGCAGTGCTTAGTAAGACCGCTAGAGAGAGACACTGAGAACACGGAGAGATGATCTTCCAAGAGCAGTTGGCTGGGTGCAGTTCTTCATAGGACCGCTAGATGGAGACACTGAGAAAATGGAGAGAGGGCTCCTCTAATGTGCCCCTGTAAAGGATTCAGTGGCTGAAGTATGACTATAGTCCAATATTTTGCACTAGCTGAAGTTAAGGCGAGCACCCCTTTCTAGAGGGAGCAATGATGAGGGGTGCCTGAGAGCAGCTTCAGCAAAATGCTTAGAAATATCATGAATAAAACAAGAATAGAGTTTGGGTTGCCCCTATATGAGGCTGTGATTTTTTCCTAACAATGTTGCTAGAATTCACATGAGGCAAAACGAACAAAGAAAAAAAAAACCAACGAAAATAAAATAAAATAGGCCACCGCTCACATGAAAAAATTCCCACTAAATTAAACTCTCTGGGTTCCAGATTCTAATTCTCTTTCAGTGGTCGAGACAACCCCAGATGCTCCCATTGGCTAGGGTGAAAAAACAGGCAGAGGAAAAGGAGGTCCATAGAGTTGCTCCTTTGCACCCTGCATCATTCCTGCCATGAGCAAGGCAGGTGAACGACAGTGCTTTCTCCTGGGATGGAGCACAGGGCCAGTACCAACAGTACCAACAGAAGACAGGGACTCTTTAAAGGGAAGCTGGCCACTGGGGGTCTAACTTGCCGTACTTTGCAAGGAAAAGCAGGGGTTGATGGCAGGAAGAAGAACATAAAGAAAGACCCCCTAAAGCTCTTTGCTGGGAGACGTGTTGCTGGGTTCTTTGGCAGTTCTGGGTTTAAGCCAACAGAAGCAAGAGAGAGACATGTGTGTGGAGTCTCCTTGGGCCACCACTTTCAGGGTTGTGTTTTAGATGATACTATGCTGAGCAAATCCGATGAGTTCACCAACATTAGGAATATCTGAACCTTCCACACCGAATGCCTGAGGAGAAAACAAAATGAAAAGCTCTAAGTATTTATTGGCAGAAATATAGCCATTAAGACTATTGTGGAGACACATGGGAAGGAGAGTAGTGGGCAACAGGACCTTGGGACACTAACAGGAGTTAGATGAGTCTCTTCCCAAAAACAGGACTCAGGTTAAAGGTAGCATCACACAAATGGCTAACGTTCTCTATGAATTCCAATAGTCAAGAGGCCAGGATAGCTGATTTCCTTGGGGGAGAGAAACCAAGGGATCCCACTCGAAGGGAGAGTCAGCCCAGGATCTTGAGAGAGGTCAATAAACTCAATCCACAATGTGCTTAACTTTCTTATCGCTCAAGGAATGGCTATCAGAGGAGGCTGGTGTGTAAAAAGTAAGATGATTTAATGAGGGGAAGGGATGATACCAGCTTGAATGTGACAGATTGATTTGACTGAGGTTCTTCCACAATTTTCTGCAAATTAGCTGTCACTGTAATCACAAAAACAGTGTGGTACATTTTACACACACACACACACATATACACAAGCACAAAAGAAATACTGTGTAGCTTTAAAAATGATGATATGCAGTTGGCTGCAAGCTGAATGGAACCCGGAGGATCACGTGTTTGTGGGTTACGTGACAGCCCCGCTGAGTTTCGGATTCTCGAGTCACGTGATGGTTGGCCAGTCATGTGACAGACTTGCACGTCATGTGGCCGCCCAATGACTTTCAGGTTTGCAGACTTCTGGGTTTGGGGTCACGTGATGGGTTAGCATGTCAGGTGACCACACCAGGGATTTCCGGGTTTTGAGGTCAAGTGATGGATTTGCGGGTCACGTGACCTCCCAGGAACTTTCTGGATTGCAGGGTCACATGACAGGTTTCCGAGTCATATGATGGGTTTGTGGGCATCATGTGACTCGCAAGACTGTCACGTGATCCATAAACCCTGTACATGACTCCCAAACCTGTCATGTGACACACAAACCCAGAAGTCCCTGTGGGGATCAGGTGACAGGCAAACCTATCACATGATCAGCAAACCTGAAAGTCCCGGCGGTGATCACGTGACTTGCAGTCTTGTCACCTGACTCGCAGGCTCCTCATGGTCTATCCCTGTCATATGGTTTCCCAAACCTGAGTCCTCTCAGGAGGATATCTGTGTAAGCCCTGAGTAGAACTGGGTGTGGCATAAACACCAAACATTTTTAATTAAAATAATAATCACCCCTTGTCCATGAATAAAGCCAATTTGTCTGTAAAAATAATATTGCATGACATAATATATATTTCATAGACTCAAAATTATAGATTGAGAGCTCAATATACTCATAAAATTGCAACACCACATTTTATAATCAAAGCTTTTTATTTTGGTATTTTGGGCCACACCTGTGGTGCTCAGAGGTTACTCCTGGCTCTGCGCTCAGAAATTGCTCCTGGCAGGCTCGGGGGACCATAGTAGATGCCAGAGATCAAATCAGGGTTCATTCCAGCTTGGCTGCATGCAAGGCAAACACCCAACCACTGTGATATTGCTCCAGTCCCATTAATATATGTATATATATTTTATATTTTTAATTTTGGGGGCCATACCCAGTGATGCTCAGGGTTTACTCCTAGCTATGTGCTCATAAATCGCTCCTGGCTTGGAGGAACATATGGAACACCGGGGAATCGAACCCAGTCCATCCTAGGCTAGCATGGGCAAGGCAGACACGTTACTGCTCCGTGCCACCATTTCGGCCCCTATATTTTTAACTTAATCACCATGAGATACATTACCGAAGTTGTTCTGACAGAATTTCAGTCATATACCCATCCCTTCACCAGTGCACATTTCCCACAATCAATATCTCCAATTTCCCTCCCTCCTACACCCCTGTACCCTGCCTCTATTTTGCTCTCTCTCCCTGTATCTCTGTCACTCTCTTTCCCTTCCTCCCTCCCTTCCTCTCTTTCTTTTTTATTCAGGCACTATGGTTCACAATATTGAGTAAATCCTTTGTGACGAATGTACATCCTGGGGCTGGAGAGATAGCATAGAGGTAGGACATTTGCTTTGCATGCAGAAGGATGGTGGTTTGAACCCCGGAATCCGATAGGGTCCGCTGTGCCTGCCAGGGGCTATTTCTGAGCGAAGATCCAGGAGTAACCCCCGTACACTGTCGGCTGTGACCCAAAAAAATGTACACCTAGCAGTAAAAGTAGGGTTTCCCCTTATTTATATTCAGATATATTAGATTTTCACTTCCAAAGATTGGTGTTCTTAGTGCAAACCAGAAATAAGTTATTTTCCAAATTGCAATGGGACATTCAGCATGGTTGTTTTTGTTCCATCTTTGTCCAAGCTTTTTATCTGCTTGTATTTTTACTGTTCTTCAGTAGTTTGTTATATGTATTCATAAAATTTTGTTTACTTACACTGTAATCAGCAAAGCTCAGGGCTTACTCCTAGCTCTGAGCTCAGGAATCCCTCAGCAGGATTCACATGGTGACCACATGGGGGGCTGGGAATCTAATTGTGGTCAGTACATGCAAGGCAAGGTCCCTGCCCGATATACTTTATTTCCTTGTACATGATTTTTTTGTTTTGCTTTTGGGTCACACCCGGCAGTGCTCAGGGGTTACTCCTGGCTCCACGCTCAGAAATCACTCCTGGCAGATTCGGGGGACCATATGGGATACCGGATTTGAAACAATGATCTTCTGCATGAAAGGCAAACAACTTACCTCCATGCTATCTCTCTGGCTCTATTTCCTTGTACATAATTTTTGTATGTCGTTCCTAGATATCATTGTGCACAATTTTTCTTAAAAACAGGTCTATATGCTCCCTGTTATTATGTTTTCATAATACAAACAAAAGAATTCATGATGTTTCTATAAAGGTTTTTCTTAAATATATTTAATTGGATTTTTAGAGCTATATTAAACCATAAGAGTTAATAAAAAAAGAATTATAGGGCTGGAGTGGTGGCGCAAGGGGTAGGGCATTTGCCTTGCATGAGGCTAACCTAGGAAGGATCGAAGTTTGATCCCCCATATGTTCCCCCAAGTAAGGAGAAATTTCTTTTTTTTATTCAAACAACAAATTATTTATTATTGTAAGAAATTTCAGCACAAAACAGATACCTCTCCAAATGTAGCGAGGTCTCTAAATTGAAGAATTTCAATTTTATTTTCAGCTATTCTCATAAGAGTACAGGGCAAATGATCTGTCAGCCCTACTAGTGTTCCCCCTCCTTTTGTGGCCTATTTCATTTAAGTGAAAAAAGTGTAAATAGTTCAGAAATCACAAAAGAGATCACAATGAAAGCCAAACTTTTTAAATTATAGCTCTAAGGGCTGCACTGCATGGCCTACTCTTCCCCGAAGCATGCAACCCAGGAGCAACCCCAGAACTTCTATATGTAGCCCCAAACCAAAGCAATTAAACTAGACAGCATAATGGCATAATTGAAGACTTGGGGGATGGGTAGATAGAGTTGAAAGTAAGGCACTTGCCTTGCATACAGCCGACCTTGGTTTGATCATTGGCACCACTAACAGTCCTCTGAACCCCACCAGTAGTGTTCCCTGGGCACAGAAATAGAATTCAACCCGGAGCACAACAAGTATAGCTCAAATACAGATAAATAAATAATACAGATTTGGGTTTTTTTTTGTTTTTTTTTTGTTTTTGTTTGTTTGTTTTGTTTTTGGGCCACACTCAGCGGTGCTCAGGGGTTAATCCTGGCTGTCTCCTCAGAAATAGCTCCTGACAGGCACGGGGGACCATATAGGACACCGGGATTCGAACCAACGACCTTTGGTCCTGGACTGGCTGCTTGCAAGGCAAATGCCGCTGTGCTATCTCTCCAGGCCCAAATAATAAAGTTTTGTAAAGAACTTTATGGGAAAGTTATTGCTTTAGTAGTCAAATCTCCCAATGCTTAGTGTTACTCATATTTATGGCACTTTATGTCCATTTTAACGTTTCCTTCATAAATAGGCATGGTTAGGGGCCAGAAAAATAATACAGAGTAGGGCATTTGCCTGGCATAAGGCCAACAAGGTTCAATCCCAGCATCCCATATGGTTCCCTGACCCACCAACAATGATTCCTACATGCAGACCTAAGAGGAAATCTTGAGCATTTCTGTGTGTAGCCCACAAAACAAAAATAAATTAGAAATGGACAAGCACTGCCAGATGTTTAAGAAAATGTATGGCTGAGGCCAATAGGAAAAGTAGGGAAAAAAGATCAGTGTGTGTAACAGAAAATAAGAAATTAATGAAAATTACCTCAAGCCACTGATCAAGTTTTGCTTATTTGTTTTTGCTTTCAATGCCAGAGACAAACTCAGCTCTCCTGTTTTCATGATCAGCACTTCACTGAGCTGTCCCCAGAAACAAGAGTAACCCAGTTTCCTGAAAAACAGTGATGTACATCATTCACATGGAGCTGGGGTGTGTCAGGAGGTCAGTGATTTCCTGCCCAAATACATCCTTCCACACCCATCCAATGATGCAAAAAACTAGAAAAAATCTAACTTGTAATCCACACAGCTGTCAAAATCAGAAGAACAAGGAGTCTAGAAAATTGTCACAACCAAAAGTAGCCAGGACCCTGGAACAGGAAGGAAAAAAAACAAACATTAAGACTGCAGAAGACTGCATAGAGCTTTCTTTTTACTTACTAAAATTGTAACATCACTGGTTCATTCATTGTGATAAATACACCCCATTAAATTAAGGGGGACTGTGTACTGTGTGCTGGCTGTCTATTAGCTTCACAATAGTCCTGTAAATCTAAACCTGTTCTAAATTTTTTTTGGGTTTTGGTTCACACCCGGCAATGCTCAGGGGTTACTCCTGGCTCTATGCTCAGATATCACACCTGGCAGGCACAGGGGATCATATGGGATGTCAGAATTTGAACCACTTCCTTCTGCATGAAAGGCAAATGCCTTACCTTCATGCTATCTCTCCGGACCCGAGGGGCATTCATTTTAGTTCTGGCGAGGAAATAAATCAACTGCTAAAACGTTCCAAAATTTCAGGGTCTAAAAAGACACAGAAGAGCTGGGGAGCTGCTAGGGTTACGTTAGAAATAGTCCAGACCAGAGGCAATTGTCAGGCTGGGCTGGTTTCCAGGAAGGAAAGAAAAGGACCATCAAGAGGCCTGGAGCATTTCTGGGTGCAGGCCCCCTTGGTGGCCCCTGAACACTGTAAGAAAAATATGCTATCAGTGCTGACCTTGCTGTCACATGGAGAACTGTGCTACAGGTACCAAGGACAACCTGTGGACTCAGCAACAGCACCGGGAAATGATCAGGGGTAGAGAATGTCAGATGACACCAGAAAAGCAAACATGGGAACACACACTCACACAGGTGCATCTAATTGGTAAATCACTTGTTTGTTTTTTTTTTCTGTTTTGAGGCCACATCTAGTGGTGTTTAGGGCTTTCTCCTCTGTGCTCAGGGATCACACCTAGCTGCACTTGGGGGATGATATGTGTTGCTGGGAACCAACCCAGGTTAGCCACATGCAGCCAAATGCTTTACCCACTCTACTGCTGCTCCAAGCTATGTATTTTAATTTATTTGATTTTGATTTTGGGGCCATTCCTGGTGCTGCAGGATGACCTCTGGCAGTGCTTGGGAGGACCTTGGAGTGAGGGGGATGGAACCTGAGCATCTTGCAGGCAAAACCTGCAGTAGCCTCTTGAACTCTTTCTCCAGACCCAAAGCATATTAAATTTGTGTTTGTATGTGTGAGTGTGTGTGTGTCTTTGAGGGGCACATACACCAGTGCTCAGGACTTCTCCCAGCTCTGTGCTCAGAGTTCACTCTTGGCAGTGCTCAGATAATCCATCAAGGTAGGCTGTATAAAAGACAAAGACTTAAACTTCTGTACTAGCTCTCTGCCCCCCCCCCAAACATACACCTTGACAACCTGAAAACTGAATTCAATTCCTTGCAAACCTGTGACCTACAGCACCAAACCTATACAAAAAAACACGTCTTATACATGTCAATACTAATGATGCGCATGTAGTAAACAGAGCATATTATATAATTATCTGTGAAAGAAGGGAGTGGTGATGCCAAAGGGGGAAATGTTTTCATTTAGAGACACTGAGTGAAGGGCAGATGAGGGACTTTTTTGTGAGGGGCACCCAGCAGCGCTCAGGGGTTACTTCTAGCTCTGTGTTCAGAAATCACTCCAGGCAGGGTTGGGGGACCATATGGGATGCCAGGATTCAAACCATCATTGGTCCTTGCTTGGCCACTTGCAAGGCAAACGCCCTACGGTTGCACTGTCGTTATGCTCCCCCCCAATAAAACATTTTAAAAGACAAAAAGTAGAGCTGGAGCAATAGCACAGCATGTAAGACATTTGCTTTGCACACAGTCAACATGGGTTTCATCTCCAGCATACCCTATGGTCCCCAGAAGTAATTTCTTTCTTTCTTTTTTATTTTTGGTCACACCCAGCGGTGCTCAGGGGTTACTCCTGGCTCTGTGCTCTGAAATCACTCGTGGCAAGCTTGGGAGACCATATAGGATGCAGGAGATCAAACCTGGGTCCATTCCGGGCCAGCCTAAGGCAAGACAAAGGCCCTGCTTCTGGCGCTGGAGAGATAGCATGGAGGTAAGGCATTTGCCTTTCATGCAGAAGGTCATCGGTTCGAATCCTGGCATCCCATATGGTCCCCCGTGCCTGCTAGGAGCAATTTCTGAGTATTGATCCAGGAGTAACCCTTGAGCACTGCCGGGTGTGACCCAAAAAGCACAAAATAATGCCCTGCTGTTGTGTTATCACTCTGGACCCATCAGGCATGGTCTCAGAGCTCAGGAGTAACCCCTAAGTGCTGCCAGTGTGGGCCCACACCCCCCAAAAAAGAACAAAAGAGAGATAAAGAGAGAACGAGAGCCAGCATGCTTTGCACATGGCCTACCCAGGTTTGATCCCAGGCATCCCATAAGTTTCCCTGAACCCACCAGGAGTAATTCCTGAGTGCAGAGTCATGAGTCACCCCTATGCATGAAGAATATGGCCCAAAAAAAACCAAAAAGGGAACACAGAGACAGAGAGAGAAACTCTTTGGGAATTGTTTTTTGTTTTATTTTGTTTTGTTTATTTGGTCATGCCCAGTGGCACTTAGGGGTTACTTTTGGTTCTGCACTCAGAAATTACTCCTGGCATGCTTGGGGAGGAACATATAGGATGCTGCGGATCAAAACTGGGTCAGCCATGTGCAAGGCAAAATCCCTACCTGCTGTGCTATCGGTCTAGCCCCCATTGCAGCAATTCTTGTGGCATAGACAAGAAGAATCAGAGGCCCAGGCCAGATTTTGTGGCTCTTGCGGGTAGGGTAGGAAGGGTTGAGCCATACCCAAAGTGCTCTACGGTTATTCCAGGTTCTGTGCACAGGGATTATGTCTGCATCTGTTCTCTGGCACCAGACTTGGTGACTTACCCACTTTCTCCAGGGAAACTGGCCGTTTCCATGGCAGTGGACACACCTGGACCATGCCTGCCCTCTGGTTTGACAGGCATGTCGCTGACAGCTCAGATGTGGGAACACGCTTTTCAGCCAGGGGAGAGAAAGTACCAGAAACAATCTGCCTCTCTGAGATGGAATTATTTTGGGGGATGGTGTCAGAACCAGCAGTGTTCAATGGTTAGTCTGTACTCAGGAATTACTCCTGGCTGGCCTCGGGAACCATGTGATGGTGATCGAGATAGAACCCTGGTGAGCATGTGTGTGTGTGTGTGCCATTCTTGCTGTACTATCATTCTGCTCCCACAAAATGGAATTCTTTATTGGTGGGGGGACCGCACCCAGCAGTGCTCAAGGGTTCTGCTATCTGCATTCAGAAATCGCTCCTGGCAGGCTCAGGGGACCATACAGGATGCCGGGAATTGAACTCTGGTCCATCCCAGGTTGGCTGCGAGCAAGGCAAACTCCCAACCACCACTGTGCTATCTCTACAGCCCCATACAAATTGGAATTTATTTTGGTTCTTGGGTTACACCGGCAGCACTCAGGGGTCTCTCCTGGCTCAATGCTCAGAAATTGCTCTGGCACACTTGACGGGACCATATGGGGTGCTAGGATTTGAACCAACATCTTTTTGCATGCAAGGCAAATACCCTATCTCCATGCTATCTCTCCGGCCCACAAATTGGAATTCTTGAGGGATGATGGGGAGACTGTCTAGAAATTCTCCAGAAGAGAGTAGAGAGTAACCAACAGGTCAGGTGCTGGAACCTAGGCTTGACAACGGCATCCCATAAGGTCCTCTGAGCCCCTCTGAGTCGTCCCTAAGTCCAAAGCCAGGTATAAGTCCTGAGATTCACTGTGGTCCCAAACCAAAACAGAATTAAAAAATAATAATGAAGGGAGCCGTCTGTCGTGGGAGACAGCTCAGTGAGCACAGAGCTGGGCACAACAGTCAATGTATAATCCCCACAGCTGAACGACACTGCAGCTGTGAGAGCTGAGGGTCGCCTGGGAGCTCAGAGTGGAGGAAAGGAAGTGTGAGATGCCACCTAAGAGCAGAGGACCTCACCCCTAGGAAAGGGGAGAGGGGAGTGGAGCAGGGTTGTGCAAGGTGTTTGCTTCCCTCTGAGCCTGTCAGCTTTCAGGTAAGTCCACCCTTCCCATGAGGGAGGTCAGGGGCCACCCAGAAAAGGAAAGAAAATTGGTGGCATCCTATGGGTTTTGGGAATGGAGCTGAAGGAAGCTGCCTTGCTGCTGTCCGGAGGGTCTCTGGACCAGGGCACACTGGGACGTAGAAATTAAGTCACTTTCTGGAGTTGGCACTAGGGCAGAGAGGCACCACAGCAGGCCCAACTTCCTTTGTTTGGGGTGAAACCAAAAAGTAAATTGTGAACCAATACAAGACAACAGGGACTGTTCCAGGAATGGTTCGTGCCTGCACACAGATCACGAGGCCACAGAACTTTCTCAATGGCAGTTGAGTTGGCCAAGTGCAAGGCAAACGAAAAAAACAAACAAAAACCCCCAAATTTATATAACAATAGGTTTTGTAGATTTATTAGTTTTCCATTTATTATTTGTCTCTTTCCCTTGGTTATTTAGTTTTTGGGCCACACTCAGTGACACTGAGTGGTTACTCCCGACTGCACTCAGAAATCGCTCCTGGCTTGGGGAGCCACATGGGATGCTGGGAATCGAATAGGGGTCTGTCAGGGGTTGGCGTGTGCAAGGCAAATGCGCTACCGCTGTGCTATTGCTCTAGCCCCAAAACTCATGGCTTATTATCTGCTTCTCATCTAAATTTTTAGCAAATAATATCTGTTCTATTGTGTGTGTATGTGTGTGTTTGTGTGTGTATCTGTGTTACAAACTGGAGGTACTAGGCTTAGGAATCACTCCTGACAGGGCTCAGGGGACTATCTGAGGTGTGGGAGTGAAACTGGTCAGCCATGTTTAAGGCAAACACCCTGCTCACTCTATCTCTCTGGCCCCTCATTCTCCTTTTTTTGTTTTTTTTTTTGTTTGGGGGGAGTAACACCCAGCAGAGCTCAGTGGTTACTTCTGGCTCTACGCTCAGAAATCGCCCCTGGCAGGCTCGGGGGACCATATGGGACACCGGGATTCAAACCAACCACCTTAGGTCCTGGATAGACTGCTTGCAAGGAAAACACCACTGTGCTATCTCTCGGGCTATTTTTTTGTTTTTTGTTTGTTTCTGGGTCACACCCGGGAGCGCTCAGGGATTCCTCCTGGCTTTATCTCAGAAATCGCCCCTGGCAGGCAGGCACTGGGGACCATATGCGCTGCTGAGATTCTAACCACCTTCCTTCTGCATGAAAGGCAAACGCCTAACCTCCATGCTATCTCTCTGGCCCCCTTTATTTCTATTTTTATTCTGGTTTTTGAACCACACCCTGCAATGCTTGTGGTACCATATAGAATGTCAGGGTTCGAATTGGAGATTGAATCTGATTCAACCCATGCAACCCGCTTCACGACCTCATGGACCATACACACAGAGCTTTCTAATGGCATTTGGGATGTCCCAGAGCAAGCTTCCTTCTGAGCTGAGTCCAGTGGGGTTGAGGACATCAGGCACCCTAACTGGCCTTTGATGGCAGCCCATTACAGTCGCCTAACAGGTTCACTTCCACATTTTTTTTTGGTTTTTGGTTCACACCCTACTGCGCTCAGGGGTTACTCCTGGCTCTACACTCAGAAATCGCTCCTGGCACGCTCAGGTGACCATATGTTATGCCGGGATTTGAACTTCCATCCTTCTGCATGCAACGCAAACGCCTTACCTCCATGCGATCTCTCTGGCCCCTACTTCCACATTTCTGAAACGAAAATGAGAATCCCTTGGTTTCAGGGGAGACACCACATCTAGTTTAGAAAGAATGTGTGGGACACAGATGATATGGAATTTGCCTTGCATATGGCTGATCTGTTTTCAATTCCTGGCACCCTATATTGTCACCTGAGCATGGCCAAGAGTAACCCTGAGTATCACAGGATGTAGCCCCAAAACAAAACCACCACCACCAAAAAATAATAAAGAAATAAATGTGCAGAATCCCTAGGTTTGTTCATGCACTGCAAATGCCTCCCCCCCAGTATTTCATGGGAGACAGTAGCAGCTCTGCACTGTTGAGTATGGGTCCCCTCCCCCAGCAAAAGTCAAACAAAGGGGGCCTGAGACATCGCATGGAGGTAAGGCATTTGCCTTGCATGCAGAAGGCCGGTGGTTTGAATCCTGGCATTCATTTTGGTTCCCCGAGCCTGCCAGGAGGTATTTCTGAGCTCAGAGCCAGGAGTAACCCCTGAGCACCGCCAGGTGTGGCCCAAAAACCAAAAAAAAATTTTTTATTATGAGGGGCTGAAGATATAATACAGCCAGTACAGCATTTGACTTATATGTGACTGATCCAGATTCATCTCCAGCATCTCACATAAGCACAGCCAGAGTTTTCCTAAAAGCAGAGTCAGGAGTAACCTCTGAGTATTGCCGGTTGTGGCCCCAGACAAAAGAAAAAAATTTCTGTAGACGCACAACTAAAGGACATGCCAAAGAATAATTTCGTTAACACACGGTCCCCTGAGCACCGCCAGGGGTCACTCCTGAGTACAGAGCCACGAGCAGCTAGAATACTGCTGGTTGACACCTAAGAAAGAAACAAATAAAATAGATAAACTGACATTGAAGTGTAGAATTCATTCAAAGATAATGCAAACACAAACTAGCTTCAGGTTAGGGAAGAAAAATGGCAAAGCATATCTGGATAAAATATTTGTATTCAAACTATATAAAGAATTCCCACAAGCTAATAAATACTTCTCAATGATTTGGGGGATTAAAAACACCTGGCAATGCTTAGGGGTTACAGGGGACCATACTGGGTGCTAGAAATTAAACTGGAGAGGCCACTAGCAAGGCAACCCAATTCTATGTCCTTTAAGAATTGTTGTTGGAGGGACCAGAGAGATAGCATGGAGGTAAGGCATTTGCCTTGCGTGCAGAAGGACGGTGGTTGGAATCCCGGCATCCCATACGGTCCCCTGAGCCTGCCAGGAGCGATTTCTGAGCATAGAGCCAGGAGTAACCCTCAGCACTGCTGGGTGTGACCCAAAAACCAAATAAAATTATTGTTGGGGGGGCTGAAGTGATAAAACAGCAGTAGTGTGCTTGTCTTGCAGGGGTTGAACCAGGACATATCTGGGTTCGATTCCCGACATACCATATGGTCCCGAGCCTTCCAGGAGCAGTTTTTTCATTTTTAGGGGGAGGGGACACACCCAGTGATGCCCAGGTGTTGCTCCTGGCTATGCACTCAGAAATTATTCCTGGCAGGTTCGGGGGACTAAATGGTATGCCGGGGATCGAATCCCAGTCCTTTCCTGGTAGATTGAATGCAAGGAAAATGCCCTACCACTGTACTATTGCTCTGGCCCCAGAGGAGTGATATCTAAGCCCAGTCATGAGTAACCTGAGTGTTACTCTGCCTCCTGTTCCTATCATCTTTATTAAAGTACAAGTGTACTGGGGCCGGGAAGGTGGCGCTAGAGGTAAGGTGTCTGCCTTACAAGCGCTAGCCAAGGAACGGACCGCGGTTCGATCCCCCGGCGTCCCATATGGTCCCCCCAAGCCAGGGGCGATTTCTGAGCACATAGCCAGGAGTAACCCCTGAGCGTCAAACGGGTATGGCCCCCCCCAAAAAAAAAAGTACAAGTGTACTTTTTTTCACTTGTCAAAGAAATCTTTTCTTGGTGGGGTGTGTTGTGTGTGGAAGCTTTTGGGCCACACCCAGCAATGACACTGGAGTTACTCCTGGCTCTACCCTCCAGAATTACCCTTGGCCATAATCTGTGGCACCTAAGGGAATGTGCATTGCAAGGCAAATGTCCTTACTGGCCATGCAAGTCAAGCCCCATCTCTGCTCTGGCCTTACTTGATTTTCCCTGAGTAAATGCCAGCTATGATGGAAGTTGGTTCAGGTGTTGAGGTTCCTGACCCTGAGTATACCAGGCTCCACTTGGTCCACATGCATGCTGACCTGAAAGATGTTACTGCAGATCAGGAGGCTGCAGGACATTTGTCCAATGAGGTTGATCTCGGAGGCCTTGAATTCTGGTAAGCAAAAAGAATCACAGGTGCATCAAGGTTGTTTACGTAGTGGGTATTTTGTCTTTCTTTGTTCCCATCTTAATGATCCAGCAGGCTGGTGACAAAGCAGGGATACCAACTTATCCCCTTCCCCCTTTTAAAATTAAGATCTAATTTGCAGTGAAATTTGGCACTGCTCTTAAACTAAGTCAGACTTATAGGTTCTGACAAATTTCTCTCGTTCCTTCCCAGTCGAACCCAGCAGGGGACATTTCTGAGTGCGGAGCTAACCCTAAGTTCCCCTGAGTGTAACCCTAAAAACAAACCAAAAGTATCTAATCCTTGGCACCACATGGTCTCCCTAGCACAAAGCCAGAATAGCCCCAAGGCCTGGAGAATAGCACAGCAGCAGGCTGTTTGCTTAGCTGGCAGTTGACTCTGGCATATGGTCCCACTAGCCTGTCAGGAGTTATTCCTCAGAAGTAAGCCCTGAGCACTGCCAGGTGTGGCCCCAAAACAGAACAAAATAAAAACAGAATAACCCCAGTAGTGCCACAAACACACACACACCATATATACATATAAGGTGAAGCTGGAGAGATAGCATGAAGGTAAGGAGTTTTCCTTTCATGCAGAAGGACGATGGTTCTAATCCCAGCATCCCATATGATCCCCCAAGCCTGCCAGGAGCAATTTCTGAGCTTAGAGCCAGGAGAAACCCGAGTTCTGCTGGGTGGGACCCAAAACAAACAAACAAACAAATATATACATACAAGGCTTTCAAGGACACTGGGATGAAGATAGTCCTTGTTGTTCCCAGTGTCCTCCTTTCCCTTTGTGTCTCACACTGTGTCTCTAAGAACTTGACTAGGGACTGATCGCTGACCTCCATCAAAAAGCCATCTGTGAGGTTTGGAGATTGCTCAGTAGCATAAACTTGCTGGGGTCAGGCTGCTGCGGATTTGATGCCCAGAGCTACTCACATCAACTCAACCTGTGACTGCCACTCTGGGCCACCGAGATACAAGTGTGGTAGGTAGTGGCACATACTGAGCGTTTGCATACTCCGCAGATTCTTAAGCACAGTGCCCCACCAGCATCACCCAGGCAACTCCCGTCTTCTGTTTTTTATTTTTTTAGCCACACCCAGCGGTGCTCAGAGGTTACTCCTGGCTCTGTGCTCTGAAATCACTCCTGTCAGGTTCGGGAGAACCTGATATGGGGTGCTACAGATCAAACCTGGGTCCATCCTGGGTCAGCCACAGGCAAGGCAAACACCCTGCCTCTGATATATCACTCCAGTCTCATCAGGAGTGATGGGACTAAGCACTGAAGAATGTGGCCCCCAAAACCAAAAGGAGAACAGAGAGATAGAGAGAAAGAAACTCTGGCAATTCTTTTTTTGTTTTATTTTGTTTTGGTCATACTCAGTGGCTCTTAGGAGTTACTCTTGGTTCTACACTCAGAAATCACTCCTGGCAGGCTTGGGGAGGAACATATAGGATGCTGGGAATCAAAACTGGGTCAGCCATGTATGTGTAAGGCAAAATCCCTACCTGCTGTGCTATCGGTCTAGCCCCTATTGCAGCAATTCCTGTGGCATAGACAAGAAAAATCAGAGGCCCAGGTCAGATTTTGTGGCTCTTGCGGGGAGGGCAGGAAGGGTTGAGCCATACCCAAAGTGCTCTGAGTTTATTCCAGGTTCTGTGCTCAGGGATTATGTCTGCATCTATTCTCTGGCCCCAGACTTGGTGACTTACCCACTTCCTCCAGGGAAGCTGGCCGTTTCCATGGCAGTGGACACACCTGGACCATGCCTCCCTCTGGTTTGACAGTCATGGCCCTGATAGCTCAGATGTGGGAACAGGCTTCTGAGCCGGCAGAGGGAAACTGCTAGAAATAAGCTGCCTTCCTGAGATGAGATTTTTTCTTTGGGGCAGCAGAGATAGCATGGAGGTAAGGCCTCCATTCTGCCTCTCATGCAGAATGTTGGTGGTTCAAATCCCGGCATCCCATATGGTCCCCTGAACCTACCAGGAGCAATTTCTGAGCATAGAGCTAGGAGTATCCCCTGAGCACTGCCGGGTGTGATACAAAAAGCAAAACAATTTTTTTTCTCTTGGGGAGGTCACACCCGGCAGAGTTCAAGGAATTACTCCTGGCTGGCTTGGGGACCATATATGATGGTGACAGCGATAGAATCCTGGTCAGCGCATGCACTGTTGTGTGTGTGCGCGCACGTGCGCCTTTCTTGCTGTACTATCATTTTGCCCCCACAAAATGAAATTCTTTTTTTAGTTTTTGGACCACACCCAGCAGTGCTTGGTGGGTGTTACTACTGGTTCTGTGCTCTATACTCAGAAATCACTCCTGGTGGGGTTGGAGAGATGACATGGAGGTAAGGCATTTGCCTTACTTCAGAATCAGGTACCACCCTAGGGTGGGAGCACAATACCGGGTCACACCCTAAGGTAGGGCCCAATGCTTGATTAGGGTCGGATCAGTAACATAAAAACACCCTCAAGCTACACTTGCCCCTTGTGCGAGCAGAAGGCCGTCCTGCAGGTCTAGGCCGCGGGCCTGGCTGTCTTCCCTGAGCGCCTCGACTTCTGCCAGCACCACAAGGACAAGGTGAGTCGGGGGCCCCCAAGCCTTGCCCTCTGTGTGTCCCCCCTGGCCTATGTGACATGCCCGCTCCAGGCTCTCCAAGTTCTCTAGGCCCACTGGCCGGGCCTGAGGATGGGCCCCAAGGCTTGGAGCTCTCCTGGCCCTGCTTTCTGTGTGTGTGGTTCCTGTGTCCACGATCGATGTGCGTGCTTTCCCGGTCCACCACCCACGGGTGCATGCGCCTCCGGTCTGGCCCATGTCCCCAAGAGCTGGACAGCCCGCCCTTCCACTCGCCACGTGGTGCCTTGTTGTGCGCCTTTATGAGAAGGCATGAAGACAAACTCCCCTATCCCTGGGAGCCAGATCGGATGGCTTGAAAAGGCATTTTTTCCCGTGCCCCCTTTTTCCATGCCACTGGTTGGAGCTGGCTGACAGTTAACTAGTCCTTAAAACACGAAACCCAGGCTGTTGGGGCAAACTTTTCCTTCTCCTAAATTGTACTTTGAAAAAAAAAATGAAGTGTGATTTGGACTTTTATCGAAAGTAGAGAAAGTTTGATTAGGATGATGATGATGATTTAAGTTAGGACATAAATGATTATTTCAGGATCTTCCCCGGGGAGAAAGTGCTCTTTGGCAGGTTTTTCCCCAAAAACCCTTTTGCTCACTGGTTTCATCCCGGGTGGTGCTGGGGTTGGGGTGAAGGACCAGAGGGAATGCCTGGGGACCCTGCTAGTTTCAAATGCAGGTCTGTTGTGTGCAGGACAAGCACTTTTCCTGATGTCCCATGATCTCTCCAGCCCAGCCCGGGAAGTGTGTTCAGAATAAAGTCATTGCTTGCAAAAAAAAGGCCTCGCTTGTGGGAAGGAGCCGGAGGACTCTTGGAGGAAGTTGGTTGCCGGTTTGTCCTCCCTATGGCTTCACTACTATGTGCTGCGAGACCTGCATCAATTGTTTTTCTTATTTTGGGGTCCTACCCGGTGACGCTCAGGGGTTCCTCCTGGCTAAGAGCTAAGAAATCGCTCCTGGTTTGGGGGACCATATGGGATGCAGGATTCGAGCCAACCACCTTAGGGTAGGCTGCTTGGAAGGAAGCGCCCCACCCAGAACAATTGTTTTTCTTTTTCTTTTTCTTTTTTTTTTTTTGGTTTTTGGGCCACAGCAAGGGAAGACAGATGAAGGAGGAGGACGAAAAACAGGTGGAGACAGTGACCTCGGTGGTGGCGACAGGTTCGCAGTTCTACCCCAGCCCCAGCCCGCTGAAGACTGAGAAGGAAAAGGCCACGGCCCATGCTCGAGGCACCTACCCCCGTGAGAAAGGAGGGTGAGTGTCATTGTTTGTGCCCAGTGAAACCCCAAAACAAACAAACCCAGAGCCTGCTCAAGGGGAGAAAGAGACAGAGCCCAGGTGGGAGGCCAAGGGTAAATTAGCCCCTGACTTGGGCCCAAGGGGATGTGTGTGGTGACAGGCGATTGTCCTGGAGGATTTGGGGAGTTGGTCGAGTGTCCCCGAGGGCCCCAGCCGCCCCTAACCCGGTCCCCCAATTCAGGCTACATAGGATCGTGTTAGATGTCAAAATGGGCCTGTAACCCCTCCCCACCTGAACTGATCCCACCTGAATGAATGATCAGAACTGCCCACACCTGGGATGGGGGGGGGATTTAAAAGACGGAATTGGAGTTCAGGGGAAGGCCTGGACATGGAAGACAACGCTGCTGCACGTCCTCGCCATGGTCGTCCTCGTGGTCGTCCTCGTGGGTGAGCCTGCTGAAGAGCTGGAAGGGAGATAGGGCTGTGTAGGCCATGTGGGGAGACCTGCATGCTGGGGACTGAGGTGGGCTGGCTGCGTCCTGGAAAGGCCTCGACTGCTCTGTGCATCTCTGCGCTCAACCTGCCACCTTCGGGGTGGGCTCTCTGCCAGACCAGAGGGGCTTTGGTACCGGCTGGGCCCAGAGCGGCCTCCCCTCTCTTCTGCCCACCAACACGGGGAAACATGGTTTCTGTTAGGCAGCGGCGGCCGTCTGTGACGCGGGGTTCGAGCGCGGGATTCCTTAGTCAGGTTGTCTGAGCAAAATAGTCTTTCTGATTTTGGGTTTTGGGCCGCTTCTCCCGCAAAGACAGGCGCCACCAGGAGCAGGACTGCTCTAGATTGATGATGGCAGCGATCTGTCAAATAGAGGACTATTTCGACCAGCGGGTGGCTGCCCTCCCATACTATCCGGAGGAGATGGTAAGATCTCATGCACTGGCCATCGCTGAATCTGCGTTAATGGCTTCGAGATTTGCCACAAGGAGGACTGAACATGGCTTCAGGCGTCTGCATGGGCGGGATGCGACGGGAGCGCCCAGAGAACGGTCCCCTTTGAGGCCTGAAGCCCAGGAAACGGCCCAAGGCGGTAAGCAGTCATTTGCTTTTGGGCCACTCGGGCGCGCTCAGGGGTTCCTCCTGGTCCCTCACAGGTCGCCCCTGGCCTGCTGCAGGGGGGGGGGAAGGTCCCAATGGGATAGCGGATTCGAACACCGTCCTTCTGCATGCAAGGCAAACGCCTTACCGCCAGGCTTTCTCTCCGGGAAAGTTTCTTTGTTACTAGACTAGCTTGTCTTCCTTCCAGGGAATCGTGGAAGGGGCCCAGGCCGAGGGAGAGGCCGAGGCCGTGGGAGAGGCCGGGGACGGGGCGCCTTGCCTCCAGCGCCCTTTGACCCCGCTCCTCTCTTGAACCCCGAAGAGCGTCTTTGGACCCCGCGCCAGCCCCCTGCAACACCCGGGTAAGTAGAGGCCCTTCCCCATTGGGCCCCATCTGGGGACCCTCAGGGGTTCCACCTGGTCTCTGCGCACAAATCGCCCCTGGCCTTCTGGGGGGGAACCTATGAGACGCCGGGATTCAAACACCGTCCTTCTGGCTAGGCAAACGCCTGCCGCCCGCTCTCCCTGGTTTTCCGAGGACAAGTTTTTTTTTTTTTTTTTTTTTTGGTTTTTTTGGGCCACACCTGGCGGTGCTCAGGAGTTCCTCCTGGCTGTCTGCTCAGAAATAGCCCCTGGCAGGCACGGGGGACCCTATGGGACACCGGGGTTCGAACCAACCACCTTTGGTCCTGGATCGGCTGCTTGCAAGGCAAACGCCGCTGTGCTATCTCTCCGGGCCCCGAGAACAATTTTCAGTAGGAGAAAAGCCCCTTGGGTCTGGCGAGTCGTGACTGCACGCCCAGCTGGGTTTAACTCGAGGCAGTTTGGATCCCAGAGACATCCATCCCAGCTCTGGGAAGGGCCCCCTAAGCACTGCCAGGTGTGATGAATAGAAAAGATCAGATCAGGGGCCCGAGAGAGCACAGCGGGAGGACATTTGCCTCACAAGCAGCTTCCTGAGTTACAGCTAGGAGTTAAACTGTAAACACAGCTGACTGTTTTCAAGACCAATAACTCATTGATCGTTTTTACCCCTTAGGATGA